>NC_044306.2:201229198-201389610 GCF_007474595.2 Lynx canadensis
TTTGTTCTGGACGCTTCCCCGTCCCCGTTTCCACAGCACATCCCCCATGAGGTGGCCCCTGATAACCCCCTGGCTTACCTTCTCCCATATGTTTCTCCACGGACACACGTAAGTATATGCTACGTACCTACACACGTGCATTCACACACATACACGCACCCACAGGGGAGCTTGGGGGTCAGTGTCTTACAAAAAGAATCCCTCCTAATCACATTTAACTGCTTCTTACTTTTCAGGCTCACCAACACCTGCTGAAATCCGTGCTAGCTTCTTCAGGGAACTCGCCTCATTCTTTTGAAAGGCTGATGACATCCCATGATGTGCGCCCTCTCCCTGCCCTTGCCGGCTAAGAACAATGGGCAGGAAATATCCTGGTCAGTGTCAGTATTTTTCTTCCCACAGACTGGATTCCCAGGAGTGGAGTTACTGGTTTGAAGACCTAAACTTTTATTTTAATAGATGCTGACAGATTACCTTCCCAAGATTCTGTGACACCTGACCCTTCTGCCTCAATGCACACAGTTCCCACCATCAACCGATGCCAGGGCATGCTGTAAACGTTGCCATCCTGATGAGTGCGAAGTGATCTGTCCTTGTGACTTTAGTTTGCATTTCCCTGCCTGCTGGGGAATCGGGGAGAACTTGAATATATGTTTGACTTTAGAGGTGCTCTTTTGAGAATTGGCTTCTTACTCTTTGCCCATTTTTAGTTGGGGCTTTTGCTTTTGTCCTTTGGGCGGGGGCGGGGGGGGAGTGTTTCCAGGGTTTTTTTTTTTAATTTTTATTGAAGTATAGTTGACATATAACGTCATGTTGGTTTCAGGTGTACAATATAGGGATTTGGCAATTCTGTACATTATTCAGTGCTCACCACAGCAGGTGTGGTCTCCACTTGTCACCATAAACGTTATCACAGGGTTATTATTTTTATTTTTTTAATGTTTATTTATTTTTGACAGAGAGAGAGAGACAGAGTGTGAGTGGGGGAGGGGCAGAGAGAGGGAGACACAGAATGTGAAGCAGGCTCCAGGCTCCCAGCTGTCCGCACAGAGCCCGACGCGGGGCTCGAACCCACGAACGGTGAGATCATGACCTGAGCTGAAATCAAGAGTCCCACGCTTAATCATCTGAGCCACCCAGGCGCCCCCGCCTCTTCACCTATCTCTTCCACCACCCCGCTCCCTCCCCTCTGGAAACTGTGTTTTTCAAACCATGTTTATCATCAGGATTGTTCTGCATACTTACGAGCGTGCTCCCTTTTGTCCATTTTTAAGTGTTCTCAGCAGAGCGGATACTCCTCCGCTGGTTCTCGGGGTTCGAGCACTTTTTCCAGACCTTTCTTGCATCTCTTGACTTTGCTCGTGGCATTTGTTGCCACGTTATATAGCCAAGTATGTAGCCAGACCCTCTCGCTTTCTTTTTCTTTTTAATACAGCTTCTGCCTTTTGTTCTTGGTTAGATTGGTCTCCATGGCACCTAGAGCACGCTGTAGCCTAGATTTTCGTTCAAGAAAGCTCGGACAGCTATCATTCATTGTTGATTCACAAAAAATAAAAACGTGATCTGCCTGGGAAGCGTGACCTTACAAAATACGTTTAAGGAGACCAATTTCCAACTATGACAAAATGTTTTGAGTATGAAATATTTCAAGAATGCCAAGTAATATATGTATAACATGTGTATTTTTCCAAAGCCCAGTAAGGGGGTTTCCAAAAATGTCAGTTGCGTCTCTATACTGCCTAAAAAAAAGGTGGGGGGCACATGCACACAAAAATACAGTGACCTGAGCGAGCTTTGGGTGATGGTAGCCCCTGCACACGGTAAGAAATGTTAGTGGCCCTTTATCCTTAGAATAGGGGCTCGACAGAGGACAGGACTCCGTCAGGAACTGTTAAATCAGAATTTGTGTTCCCATCAGATTCATTACTTCAAGGTTTTGCTATATTCAAAGAATAAAAGATTATAGGCGCACCCTGGGTGGCTCAGTCGGTTAAGCGTCCACCTTCGGCTCAGGTCATGATCTCGAGGCTTGTGAGTTCGAGCCCCGTGTTGGGCTCTGTGCTGACAGCATGGAGCCTGCTTGGGATTCTCTCTCTCCTTCTCTCTCTGCCCTTACCCCGCTCACATTCTCTCTCTCCCCCCTCCCCTCAAAATAAATACAATCAAAAAATAAAATAAATTAAAAAAACTATCAAATAAACATTCCTGTATCCCCCATTCAACCTAAGAAACAGAACATGAGTCTTGTCCTATGTGCCTGTCCCCAACTGGTAACCGTGTTTCTCAAATGTGTTTTATCTTTTCCCTGATTCCCTATGCGTGGTTGCATGGTGTCATATCTCTCTCTATTCTCCCATATTTTTCTTCTTATTTCACATTGAGTTTTAAAAAATGCATCCACTTTGACACATGAAGCTGAACTGCGAATAGACATTCTGGCAATTTTTTAAAAAAAATTTAAACAGCGCAACCACAGACATCTGCATTCATACCTCCCGATGCGCGTAGATAAGAGGTTTGTCCATCAGGATCTCTCGAGAGCAGTGCTACTGACATTTTGGGTGGGATAATTCTTTGTCGAGGGGGCTGTCCCTGGCTTCCACCTGCCAGATGCCATTCGCACCCTCCTCCCAGATGTGACAGCGGAATGTCTCCAGATGGTGTCAAATGTCCCCCCTAGAAGGCAAAATCGCCCCCAGTTGAGGTACCATTCTGGAGTTCACACTGCTGGACTGGAATTGCTAAAAGGCATGGGGCGTGAACGTCTCCAACCCTACAAGATATTGCCAAACAGTGGTCCAAAATGTTCATGCCAATTTAGTATCCAACCAACGGTCCATGAGAAACCCATTTCCTCTCCATCTTTGCCAACCTGCGGTCTTGGCTGGATGTTTGCCAACCTGGTGAGAGTGAACTGGTGTCTCCGAGCAATGTAATGTGTGAATTTCTCTGACAGACGCTCTTTGTATGTTTCTGGCTTTTCATACTTTCTCTCCATGAACGTGGCCTTTTCACGTATCCCGCCCATTTTTCTTTTGGGTTGTCTTTTCCTATTGCTTTTCGGGGATACTTTATATTTTCTGGATACTGATGTTTTGTTGGGCAAATATTCTGCACATACTTCCATTCAGTTAAGGGCTTACCATCTTATATTATTGTAGTTTCCTTTATAATATTGTATTTATATTATTGTAGCATTCTATTGGGTGAGTAGAAATATTAACTTTAGGGGCACCTGGTTCGCTCAGTCAGTTAAGCATCTGATTCTTGATATCAGCTCAGGTCAGGATCTCACGGTCTCCTTGCTTGAGATTCTCTCTCTCTCTCTCTGTCTCTCTGCCCCTCCCCCTTCATGTGCATGCTATCTCTCTCCCCCCCCCCTCTCTCTCAAAATAAATAAATTTAAAAATATATATTAATTTTAGGGGTGTCTGGGTGGCTTAGTCGGTTAAGCGTCCGACTTCAGCTCAGGTCATGAACTCATGGTTCATGAGTTCGAGCCCCACGTTGGGCTCTGTGCTGACAGCTCAGAGCCTGGAGCCTGCTTCCGATTCTGCGTCTCCAGCTCTCTCTTCCCCCTCCCTGCTTGCACTCTGTCTCTCTGTATCTAAAAAAAAAATGAATAAAGCATTAAAAAAATTTTAATATTAATTATAATATAGTCCCTGTTTTCAGTATTTTCCTTTAGGATCTGTGCTTTTTGTGTTTTAAGAAATCCTTCCTTATCTAGAGTCCTTAAGAATATTCTCTTATATTCCCTTCTGAATGTTTTAAAGTTTTAAGTTTTATTTTAAGTTTTACTTCGAGACTAAGGCCCCTGCTGTTGAGTTTTACGGGCAGTGAGAGCAAGAGGTCCTGTTTTATCTTTTCCCCTCTCGTGGGGATAGCCGGTTGTCCAAGCGTCGCTTATGTAAAACCCCTTCCTTTCTCACAGGGGCTACAGTATCACCTATGACATGTATCAGGCGTGCAGGATCCATGGTCTGTTTCTTTTGTCTGTTTGTCTGTTTCTGTGTCAATATCATGCTGTGGTAACTACTTTAGCATTATAGTAAGTGGTTTGTTTGTTTGAGAGAGAGAGAGAGAACCAGCTCAGGAGAGGGGGAGGGGCAGAGGGAGAGGCTCAGGAGAGGGGGAGGGGCAGAGGGAGAGAGAGAGAGAGAGAGAGAGAGTGAGTGAGAGAGAGAGAGAATCTCAAGCAGGCTCCATGCTGCCGGCACAGAGCCCAACACAGGGCTTGATCTCACAACCCTGGGATCATGACCCGAGCTGAAAACAAGAGTCGGACACTCAACCAACTGAGCCACCCGGGTGCCCCTATACTAAGTCCTGATATTTGCCAAATCAAGTCCTCCCCGCCTGGCCATCTTCTTTAGGGACATTGAAGCTGTTGTTAGCCCTTTGTTCTCCATATCCACTTTGGAATTCGAAAGGCAAATTTTGCAAAGAACCTTATTGGGATTTTGATCAGAACTGCATTAAATCGATCACACAACTGGGAGAGACATGATGTGTCATATCAAGTCCTCCACTGATGAATCCCTCTACTCACGTAGCTCTTGTTAAACATCTTTCACTACGGAGTTAAGATTCTCTGTATAAAGATCCCACCTATTTGTCAATAGATGCATTTCTCATTTTATTTTGCTCCCGTAAATGGTATCTTTATTAAAACTATAACAGCTCTTGGGGCGCCTGGGTGGCTCAGTCGGTTGAGCGTCCGACTTCGGCTCAGGTCATGATCTCGCGGTCTGTGAGTTCAAGCCCCGCGTCGGGCTCTGGGCTGACGGCTCGGAGCCTGGAGCCTGCTTCGGATTCTGTGTCTCCCTCTCTCTCTCTGCCCCTCCCTGCTTGTGCTCTGTCTCTCTCTCTGTCAAAAATAAATAAAACATTTAAAAAGTTTTTTAAGGGGCGCCTGGGTGGCGCAGTCGGTTAAGTGTCCGACTTCAGCCAGGTCACGATCTCGCGGTCCGTGAGTTCGAGCCCCGCGTCAGGCTCTGGGCTGATGGCTCAGAGCCTGGAGCCTGTTTCTGATTCTGTGTCTCCCTCTCTCTCTGCCCCTCCCCCGTTCATGCTCTGTCTCTCTCTGTCCCAAAAATAAATAAACGTTGAAAAAAAAAATTTAAAAAGTTTTTTAAAAACTGTAGCAGTTCTTTATGTGACAGGTAGAAGATTCTGTATACATTCATTAAGTAAAGCTAATTAGTTGTGTTGCTCAAATGTCCTCTATCCTTACCGGCTGTCTTTTTTTTTTTTTTTTTTTTTTTACAAGCTGGTCTATCAATTTTTTTTTTCAACATTTATTTATTTTTGGGACAGAGAGAGACAGAGCATGAACGGGGGAGGGGCAGAGAGAGAGGGAGACACAGAATCGGAAACAGGCTCCAGGCTCTGAGCCATCAGCCCAGAGCCTGACGCGGGGCTCGAACTCATGGACCGCGAGATCATGACCTGGCTGAAGTCGGACGCTTAACCGACTGCGCCACCCAGGCGCCACGGTCTATCAATTATTAAGTGTTGACATTTCACACTCGTTTGGATGGCTACTATCCAAAAGAAGCAGAAAATAATAAGTGCCGGTGAGGATGTGAGGAACATCGGTGCACTGTCGCTGTGAATGTAAAATGGTACGGCCGCTGTGGAAGATGCTCTGGGGATATCTCAAAAAATTAAACAGAGAATCACCGTGTGATGCAGTAAGATTCCTGAGTCCGTCCCCGAAAGATACGAAAGCAGGGACTTGAATAGGTATTTGTACACGGAGGTTCACAAACAGCATTAATCGCAGCCTTAATCGCAGTGTCCATCAGTAGACGAACGGATACATCGTACGTGATGGATGCACACACACACACACACACACACACACACACACACACGGGAATATTATTCACTCTTAAAAAGGAAGGCAATCCTGGCACCTGCCACCACATGGGTGACACTATGCTGAGTGAGACAGACCAGTCACAGAGGCGATGACCCCCCTCACATGAATACTAGCCTCGCCGGATTCACAGAGACAGAAGGCAGAATGGCGAGTGGGTGCCAGGGGCTGGGGACGGTGGAAAATGGGGAGTGAGCGTTTCCTGGGGACAGAGTGCCAGTTCGGGAAGAGAAAGAAATTCCGGAGATGCACGATGGGGACGGCGGCACCACGGTGTGAATGTGCCGAATGCCACCAAACTGTACATTTTAAGTGGTTAAGATGCTAAACTTGATGCGATGCATATTTTCTCACAACAGAGAAAATGTTGCAAAGACGCGTGTCAGAATGTCCCCGCCGAGATAGCGGATTCGTCGCTTTCTCCTTCTGGTTCTTTTTGCTTCCTGCGAAATGCATGCAGCTCTAGAAGTGTGGCCTCTTCCTGGCGAATTTAGTACTGGGTGGCCGTCTTCTTTACCCCAATGATGATCTGATCGAAATTTTATTTGGTCCACTGGTGAAAGCTACCACAGCCTTCCATAGCTTGGTAAATCCTTCCACCCTCCTGCGTCTTCTTCACACTTGAGATGCATCCCAAGCAAAGAGCATACAGTTTGTTGGGTTTTGTACTGTTGCCAGTCCAATACTGTCTGAGCCTGCCCGCCGGCTTGTTCGTCTACACGGACTGTGACCACCAGTGTTTTGGGAGCTATTTCTGATCTTGCGTTTTTACTCGTCTTACTTTTCCTTGCTTCTCCTTTTTCTCCATTTGTGCTCGTTTTTGGGATTGCCTGAGCCTTTGGTCATATTCCATTTCCTGCCATTTGAAAGCTACATAATTTCCGTATTTTCAGCGATTGACCTAGAAATTTTACCGCATTTATCTTACAAAGCTCTAATTAATCCATATCTCAGCCATCGCCTCCAGCAATAAATGGTTTGACCTTGATCACTGCTCTCCTGGGTTACAAGGTTGCTGTTCAGTACTGTAGTCCTAGCTCCTGGGTTTCTTTTGTTTAACCTTATAAAGTAAACATCATTCATTTTATAGACCCAGTATGTGTTACCATTCAGTTTTAAATATTTTGGCTCCAATCAATCCCTTAATTTCTTCTTTGACTGATGTATTAATTAGAAACCTGTTGCTTGGGGCACCTGGGTGGCTCAGTCCGTTGAGTGTACAACTCTTGGTTTCAGCTCAGGTCATGATCTCACGGTTTTGTGAGTTCAAGCCCTGCATTGGGCTCTGTGCACTGACTCAGGGGAGCCTGCTTGGGATTCTCTGTCTCCCACTGTCTCTCTCTCTCTCTCTCTCTCTCTCCGCCCCTTCCCCGCTCATGCTCTCTGGCTCTCTCAAGATAAATAAATAAACTTAAAAAGCCAAATGTATTGCTTAATTTCCTCATATTTGGGGGATTATCTGGACATCTTATTGTTACTAAATTACAATTTAACCCTTCTGTTAGCAGAAAACATACTCTATATGGTTTGGGTTCTCTTTGATTTGAAACATATTTTAGAGTTTGGCACATGCTCAATCTTGGTGGATTTTCCATTTGCGCTTGAAAAGATGCAAGTTTTACTATTATTGGGGAGGGGATTCTATAATGTTAATTAGGTCAGAATCATTGATGGAGCTTTCCAGATCTTAAACACCTACTGCTTTTTCTCTCCTTTTTCTACCAATTACTGAGAGAGTGAGTGGTGTCAAAAAATCTGAAACTATAGGGGTTCCTGGGTGGCTCGGCTGGTTATGCATCCGACTCTTGGTTTCAGCTCAGGTCATGATCTCACGGTTCACAGGTTCGAGCCCCACATCAGGCTCTGTGCTAACAGTGCGGAGCCTGCTAGGGATTCTCTCTCTCTCTCTTCCTGGCTCTCTCTCTCTCTCTTTTTCTCTCTCTCAAAATAAATAGATAAACCTTTAAAGAAAATATTTTAACAATCTGCAACTATAATTATGAATTTGTCTATTTCTCCTCACCGCGGTGCCATTCAGCTAACACGGGCTACCTCACACAGCCTTCCTCTGTTCTTTCTCAGTTATTTTACTCCTATGTTTCTTATAAATTCAGAAGTGCAGTATAGTCGCTTTTGCTTAAAACTGCCCATTATACTTCTATAACGACTTTAGTCAGGTAAAATGAGTCGAGAATAAACTGCACATGTATATAAAACACAGAGAGGGGCGCCTGGGTGGCGCAGTCGGTTAAGCGTCCGGCTTCAGCCAGGTCACGATCTCGCGGTCCGTGAGTTCGAGCCCCGCGTCGGGCTCTGGGCTGATGGCTCAGAGCCTGGAGCCTGTTTCTGATTCTGTGTCTCCCTCTCTCTCTGCCCCTCCCCCGTTCATGCTCTGTCTCTCTCTGTCCCAAAAATAAAATAAAAACATTGAAGAAAAAAAAAATTTAAAACACAGAGAAGCATTATACACCCGTGTAACCATCGGCCCAGTCAAGATAATGAGCACATCCGTCCCCTGAAGGTTTCCTGGAGCCCCTTTGTGACCCCTCCTTCCTGCCTCTTCCCCCTCCCCCCCCCCCCCCCCAGTCCTCATCCCTGGCATTCTCCTTGGACTTGATTCACCAGGCACAGGTATTTTGAGATTCGTCCAGGTCGTTGCAGGTGCCAGGAGTATTGCTTTATCTCTCAGGGACACCCCGTTTCACGGAAGGACCACAGTTCCTTTATGTTAATGGCCATTTGGAATGTTTCCAGTTTGGGGCTGTTACAAACAAAGCTGTTGTAAACCCTTGTGTATAAGTCTTTGTGTGGGTGCATGCCCTCATTTCTTGGGGACTCATTCCTAAGAATGCGATGTCCAGATCCTGTGGACATATATGTTTAACCTAGAAAGTTTATGCTTTCTGACGTGGCCGTACCATTTTCCATGCCCGCCCCCACTCCCAGCAGGATGTCAAGTGTCCAGTGTTTCCACATCCTCGCCAAAACCTGGGGTGGTCTGCCTTTTTAAGGCTAGACATCCTCACAGGTGTGGAGTAGCAGGTCACCGGACTTTCCGTGTTTATTATGACCTCATATACGGCACAAGGTGATAGGCCTGGATGGAAGAGATTTTTCTCCGCAGGGCATTTGCATGTACCTCTTCTAGGCTCCAGGGGGCGCTACTAAACTGTAACTATTGCAATTTCTTTTGATGGGTAAGTTTTCTTACCTCCTGGGCGGGGCAGATTTGCTCCTCAGACCCACGTGGGAGCAGTCCTCTCGGTACAGGGTCTCTGGAGAGACTATTTATTTACATCACCTTCGGTTTTACCACGAGAGGCAGCCGATATGGGAAGGTTTGTTCATTGGTCCTTGGCACCAGCATGAGACCCTCGAACTTGAAGCTCCTGTTGTAGGTGGCTGTACCTGGTGGAGGCCAGACTTCTGGGTTCACACACTGATTTGGGCTGGCTAGTCCTCTTTTTATGGGGAGGCGTGGTCCCTGGGTATTTCCCCGGATTTTCCCGTACATTCAGCAGGGCATTTTAAGTGTGCTGGGAATAGCCCCGCGTCTCAATATTTTCATCTGAGACGGTATTGCTGTTGAGTGGGTCTGTCCGAGCACGCTTTGGGGATCCCAAAGTCTCCTTGTGTGATTTCTACTGTTTTCTTGGCTCATTTAGGTCTTTAGTCCATCTGGAGTTTCCTTTTGTATTTGTTGTTAGATTGGACTCTATTCCCTTTTTAGATGGCTGGTCAGTTCTCAGAAGTATTAATTAATAACTCATTCTTGTCCATTGAATTGAACTGTTATGTCGGTCATGAATTAACCTAATACATATTCTGGATTTGATTTGGGTTCTGTCTTCTGTCCTGCCCATGCATGTGTCATCCCTCTATCAACACCTCACTGATTCAATTCCTCACTGATTCAATACCTCACTGATTCAATTCCGTCTGGCACGTTCTTCTATTTCATAATTTGCCCGGCCAATCTCAAGGATTAATGTTAGGGGAATAGGTTTTACTCATTTTCGTAAGGAGGGGATCTCATTGTGTATTTGCTACATTTAATTGGACTGAATTGAGGGGCTGCGTGGGGAGGTAGAAGCAGCTTCACTTAGGCAAGCTGTTTCCTCCACCGAGCAGAGAGGGGACGGCATCTAGATCTCTGGGCTCCTGTCCTGCCGGGAGTCCCAGCCCATGTTGGCTCAGCCCTGGGGCTTCCCTGTGAGCATGAGGCAGCACCAGTGATAAGAGCAGCTGTATGCCTTTGGTGACATCACACACCCCGGCATGGTACTCAGCAATCCTATACATGCACGCCTCCAACATTTCATTTAATCCCCAGGCATTCGTGTGATGCTATTAATGCTACCTCTATTCTGTAAGGGAAGAAACTGAGCAACACAGAGTTTTCCTGACTTATTTATTTGTTGAAGCCCTTGGTTGGTTAAAAAAACAAACCGAAACAAAACAGAAACGTGGGAATGGAGTGGGGAGCTTTGCAGAGTAGGAAAAGACCAAATGATATTGTCACACAATTATTGCTTATCACCCTTGATATGTGCAGAAGGCCTCAGAAATAAGAACAGACGTATTTATTGAGTGCCTCTGATGTACTTTAGGAGTACTCTTTGATCCCACACCTGGGCCTAATAATATGCATTTTTATTATCCCCCCTTAACAGATGAAGAGATTCAGGCCCAGAGAGGTGAGAGAACCAGCCCGAGGTTACCCAGCAGAAGTAGGCTGATGAACAGACCGTCTGGCTCTAGAGGCTGTGCCGTCCCGTAGGCAACCTCAAAATTACCCACAGAGGGTATGTGCGGCCCCCGATCGCCTTCGTGTCACCTGCCACAAACCAGAAGGGAATACGCGATCGAGCTGTGCTGCCATTAGGGGAGGCGGAGCTCGTGGCTATCTTTATATGTTTGGAATTATCTTTGAAATTATATTTTGGAAAAAAAAAATGTTTACTTAAGGCACCAATGGGTTAACAGGTGGTTGGCTTCGAGGTGCGGGATTCCGGGAGAGGGGTTGCTCTGAATGTCCTACTTTCGGCATAGTGATGATGCGTATGTATTCTTGCGCGATTTAACGATATTGAAAGACAGAATTCAAAGATGACCGTCGCTGATTGGCTCTTTCTCGCCAACTGGGCGCGCGTATATAACTGCGGTGCGGGCGGAGGGACCCCGTCCGAAGCAGAGGGGAGGGGCTCGCTTCGAGGCGCCCGCCGCCCCGCCCCCCGCCAGCCTTCTGACCCCGCCCAGTCCGCGGCTGCCGGGAAAGCCCGGAGCCCGGGGCGCCCTGCGCGGCTGGGACTCTCGCCCTGCTCGCCCGCCCAGGCCCCTGGCTGCGCGAAGCGGTTCCCAGCTGACAGAGCCCGCGCCCCGGGGACCCGCAGCGGCGGGGCGGAGCGGCGGGACGCCGGGGGGCCGGGGAGGGGGGGGGGTAGGCGGAGCCAGAGCTGCGGGCGCGGGGCCGCGTCCCGGGCGACCCGCGGCGGGACAGCGGCCAGGCTGCGGGTCAGTGGCTGAACTTGCGCCCCTCCCCGTCGCGCGCGCCCCGCTGCCCGGGAGTGCGGAGGTCGTCCCCGGGGCGGGGTGGGCGCGCTCCGGTGCGGCCCGGCCCCGCGGGCCCAGGCCCTGGCACGTGACCCGGCCCGCGCCCCTCCCGGTCCGCTCCGCGCGCGTGCCCGGGCGCGGGGGCCAGGCGGGTTCTCCGCCGCCAGGGTCCGGCGCTGTCCGCGGCCGCCGGGGCCGAAGCGGGTGCGGCCCCGGCTCCGGAGCTGGCCTGCAATCCGGCCGGGGACGGTCTCGGGCGCTGCTTGGGGCAGACGGGTGCGAGCGGTCAGCGGGAGACCTGGTCTTGAGAGCAGTTGCGTTGGGGGCGCTCGGCCCGGCTCCAGCTTGGACTCGGCGAACCCGTGCTCACCTGTCCGGCGTACGCCCAAGGCGCCCCCGACGGGGGGCGGCGGGGGATTGCCCCATCTCCACAGTGAGAAACCCAAGGTGTTCAGCAACCCGATCTCGGCCCCGCGGGTCGTTAAGGGCGTCACCAGGATTGGAACCCGGTTCGGTGGGTGCTAGAGCTTGTTGCCAAGCGCACAGATGTTAAAATGGAGGCGGGAGAGGTTCAGGTCTTTGTCCCGAGGCTCCCATCTCCCATAACCAAGGTGAGAGTACTGGGCAAAGCAACCACCATGGTTTTTGCCCTCCAGGGAACTAAGACTTGGTGTTGACCAAGAGCTCGCATAGGCTGAGCTGTCACCCACCGCTGTTTCTGCAGCCTCTGCCTGGGCCCTGGCACTCCGTCCGACCCCGGTACTTCTGTCTGTCCCCTAAGCGAATGAATCAGCTGAGGGCTGGCTGACTCCCAAATGGGGTCCTGTCTGCGGCTGGCTGTGCTGGACCTTTGGAGAGGGGCCGAGGCAGGGGAGATTCGGGGCTGGGCCCAGCAAGGTGAGGCTGTCTGAAGTCAGGCTGTACTGGAGGGGAGAGGATTTCTGTTTGTTGGGGAGGTGGAAGGGGAGGCAGCCCACAGTGGAGGGTCTCCTCTGCCCCTGCCCTGCTGTGGACATACAGGAGGGTCATGGGCCTGCCTGAACATCTTTCTCTACCTGTGGATGTCACCATGGTGATGAGTTATGCCAAAGATTAAACGGGATAATACACTTAAAGGGTCTGATCGTCATCCACATCGACTCTCCCTCTCAGAGTCGTTTATATCCGTTGGATGAATGTGGGGCCGGGGGAGCGTGAAGGCCCAGCCTCCTGGAGCCTCAAATGACAGGCCAGGGGACCCGGACTTCATGCCCAAGTCAAGGGAGCCATAGAGGATGTGAGCAGAGAGGGAGGTGGGACTGTCGTCTCCGGGCCCAGAGGCAGGGATCTCTGTGAAGAGGGTGAGTCTGATGCTGTTGGTAGGTGCGAAATGGGTGCAGCACCACAGAAGGGATGGTGCCCACCAGGGTCTGTCTGGTCCATGTGGACCCCAAATCCCCATGCCCTTTGACCCAACAACCCAATTCCTAGAGAGCCCGCCACATGCATGGAGCGCCATGCATGCAAAGACCAGGAATAACCTGCATCTGCTACCGGGGGCTGCTAAACGCACAGTGGCCCGTCCACACTGCGAACAGGGTGCAGCTTTCCCAAAACTGTGGTGGCTCTAAATGGCCAGCAGAGGGAGCTCTAAAGCATAGTGGACAAAAGAAGCAAATAAAGTGCAGTGCAACCATTTTGCCACCATGCAGGGGACGCAAGTGTGTGTAAATGCACAGACTGGCTCTGGAAGGTCAGGTGAAGGGCCTCCTAACAGTGGTTGCCTCCAGGGAGGAACGTGGGTGCTGCAGGATGAGAGGGGCAGGCTAGCTCTGGCTTTTACCATTGTCCCATGGGTACCCCTTGAGTTCTGAGCCGTACCCATGAGCTGCGACTCAAAAATACCATCTAAAACAAAACAAAACAAAAACAAGACAGTGAATGGATCACAAGGCCTTGGCCATGTGGATACAGAAATGGGGACAGGCCAGGAAAGTCCTGGAACTCTGGGTTTGGTCATCACCATTTGCCACGTTTCCTCTTCCTAGGAAGTGACCGGCAACTCAGTGATTCCTTCCTGTCTGTCCTCACTCCCAGACAAGCCGGGGCCTGGAACAATTTGGCAGGGGGCGTTTCCTGCATCATGGCCTGTTGATTAAGACAGGATACTAATAGGGTCGCACTTGAGCACATACCTTGAGAGTTGTAACCCTCCCCTCTGCATAAGGAACTGCGGCTGGGTCAGGTGGGGGAGCAGGACAGACCACTGGGCTGACGGCCAGGAGACCTGGGTTCAAGACTTCACTTGGCCTTCCTACCTGTGTTTTTCTGGGCCATGATGGACCTCATTTCCCCAGTGACACACGGGCCTGCATGCACGTGTAGGTAGGAGAAAGCAGGGTCGTGCGTGCACCTGTTAGACCTGAGCTAGGCAGCGTCCCGTTCCCACCTCCCTCCCATCTGTAAAATGCGATCCTCATCACCATCCTGCCTCCTTCACCAGGGATCAGGGATAACCTGACCACCGTCGACATGCTCGAGGGATAGATTTCTGCAAATGCACCAATTTAAAGTGCCACTAACATGACAGTCACACTCACCAACAGTCCACTAAGTGCCATGCACTGTACTTTACAAGTTTCAGTCTAATCCCCACCCCCAGAACGTCAACTCCAGGAGAACTGGATTCCTGTGGGTTCTCTGCCCTGATGCCTGCCACATCCAGCATACAGCGGGCGTCCAGTCAGTACTGTTGTGCCAGTGGGCCTTCCAACAACTCCGTGAATTGTGCCCCAACATACACAGAGGAAACCGCTGTCCCTGTGGGTGAAGCGTGTTGCTGATGATGTAAAGCTAATCCATGGGAGCTGGGGTCTGAGCCCAGGTGGTCTGGGTCCAGAGCCCCCATTTTTAACAATGGTTAAATAGTCTAAGTGTCAAATTGCAGCAGAAGGGGAAATTTGGGTATTTGGTTTTATAAACAGAATTTTTAAATGGTTAAATGGTTTAAAAAGTTGTGCCAGCTCGCCGGGTCCCGCCTTGTTTCTATGCAAGGCATAGAAACCTTCTCTGTGCGGTTACCCTTCTGGGCCCCAGAAAAGTGACCGCCACAACTCAGGTTTCAGGAGTTTGCTGTCACTTGGGAGCATCTGAAAATGCAGATGTCACCTTGCAGAGGGCCTGTTCCCAGACAGACCCAAGGAGGTGGTAGTGATTTCAGTGCCTCTGACCTTATGGGGCCATTTCCTCCTGTTCCAGCACCTGCAGAGTCCCTTTTCCCACCTCCAAATGAGACAGGTGGCTGCCCCCCGGGAGCTCCGTGACCCGCACCCACTGCCGGGACCTGCATCTCTGCCCATGCAGCACATAATGCTGGCCAACCAGGGTGCCCCAAAGGAGCAGGACACAGACGAGCCAAGGGCAAGTGCAATACCCAGGCCGGGCACAGAGGGCTCACGTACTGTGCTAACATTGTTAACAGCTGCATGTTTAACATTTTCTGTGTTCTGACCTCTGGGCCAGGAACTCCTGTGCATCGTCTCTGAACTCTCTCAACCCTGTGAGGTTGATATTTTTACCCCCACTTTTCAGTGGGGATAGAACTAAGGCACAGAGAAGTCAAGGAACTTGCCCAGGGTCACACAGTAAATGGCAGTGTGGGAACCAGGCTCCTGAGCCCAGCCACATCAGGAGACTGGAGGTCGCTGGTGAACATTCTGGGGTGAGGCGAGCAGTTCTCACATGGAGATGGCCCGATCTATTCTGAAAGCGAAATGATTGTCCCCTACCAAAGGGTCTGTTCCATAATAGCTGCACAACAGTTTTTTTTTTGTTTGTTTGTCCCTGATTATTGTAATAGTTCAGGTGAGAGATGACCAGATCTTCTTAGAAATACAAAAATAAAAGCAGTAAGCCTCTGTATCCATCAGGATCAGGCTGAAGTTCACATAACAGAAAACTCCCTAAGTAACAGTGATTGAGACTGTATAGCAAGTGGTTTCTTTCTCATGTGAGTGACATAAGAAGGTAGGTGTTTTGGGGCTGGTATGGAGGTATCACAACCAGCAGGGGCCCAAAGTCCTTCCATCTCATCGCTCTATTTTCCTTAGCTTGTTGCCTCACAGCCCAAGGTGGCTGCTTGAGCACCAGCCCTCCTGTCTGCATCCATCCAGCAGGAGGGAGAAAGAGATGAAAAAGACGCCTTCCTTTTATGAGAATGCTCCAGAAGTTGCACGCCGTATTTTGGTCTGCCCTTATTAGCCAGAACTTAGTCACAGGGCCCCATCTGGCTGCAAGGAAGTCTGAGAAACATATTTATTCCGGGTGGTCATGTGCCCAGCTAAGAATCAGGGTTCAATTCCTCATGAAGAAGGAGAGAACGGTTACGGGGGCGATGACAGTGCCCACCGCAGCCACAGAGAGATGTGTCAGGAGCTTAACTCAGGCCTTGGTTCCTCTGAAGCCACAGCTAAGTCCCAATTATGGTGTCACTTTCTCGTGAAGATCTTCCCCATGTGACCGTCACAAGCCAGGCGGAGGCGCACTTAGAAAGGTCTTAGGACTTCTGCACCAGGTACAGAAGGTGAAGCAGGATTAGAACACAAGAGGGCTGACCTCAGTAGCAGTAACAGTCACCCCACGGGCTTCCTGGACCCCGGACGCCCGTCCCAGCTCAGTTCCCGTCACAGCCAGTGAGGGAACAGCGGGCGTCTCTGTGCCTGGAGGAGGGCACTGGGGCACAGGGAGGGTAGGTCACGTGCTTGAGGTTCCACAGCCGTCCGTGGAGACACCGGGACTCGAATCTGGGCTGTCTTACTCCTGAATCCGTGCTCTGACCACCACCCTCCTTGGCCGCACAGAATCGTCGACTGTCCCTGAGGCATCTGGTCTGCAAAGCTGGCTGAAGTGGAGACGAGAAATTAGGCAAGGGGGTTTCCATGGGGGCCTAACAGCCCCCCATTAAGAAAAATGGAAAAGTACTTCTTTGGAGGCGTTGGTTTATCTGAGAAGTAAATGTACCAGAGTTTTAAGAGGACCGTGGTATCTAAATGCAGGGACCCGGCCCTTAACAGTCTAACTTTTCTCATGGTGTCTGGAACCGTCTGACGCAGGTACCGTCTTGTAACAAACATCCTCACTGTTCAGACGCAGCGGGGGGAGGGATGCCGCATGCCCTTAACAAAGCCCCTGACTGCTCTCGTGCAAATACTCAGGACCCGGACTTTGCTGGGGAACCAACTGTATAACTCACAGGAGCCAAGAGCCCTTTGCTAAAGCACGGTTACAAGCATCATCCGAGCTGTGGTCTGGTTCCCAAATGAAGGACATGACTTTTCTCTTTGCTGCTTGCTCAGTCTCCTTGTAGGATCCTGTCCATGTCAGAGCTGGGGGGGGGGGGGGGGGGGGGGCAAACCACGTCTGTCACTCTGGCCCCTTGTACCTTCCACGCCACCTTGCTGACACCCCGAGTGTTAAAGAAAGTTCTGTTTATAGAACCAAATATCCTGTTGAAATTTGAATATGAAAGGTCTGGGCTGGTCCAGAATCCTATTGGAAAGGATTTTTCCCCTCCGTGAATTTCGCCAATCAAAATGCAAAATCAACTCTCTCCTCTGCTGAGAGTGGACTTTCTGCTTCACTGCTGGCCACGCTGTTTTCATCACTCTTGTCTCGCTCACCGTGTTCTCCTTGTTAATGGATGCGCTCAAGTGTGTGGGAATGTTCTCCGCGCAGTAACACCCTGTGCTAATGACCAGCTCACTGTGTACGTGGCTCTGTTTAGGGCAGAGTCGACTAAGTACAAATCCTGCGTGAGAAACTGAGTGAGGGCAAAAGGCTTCAGAGAAACATCGCCCAAGTACCTCTGTCTCTGTGATGATAGTTTCCGGGCAAGCTAAGAAGACAGCCAGGAAAGAGTTTCTTTTAATAAAGAAACTGAAACAAAGGGCCAAGGATGGTGGTAAAATCATAAATACGTGCGCTTATTTTGAGAGAAGCGCGATAAAATACATGGCAGTATTTCCTCTAATTTGACACAAATGACTTCCCCTCTGTGCTGCAGGGCTCCCTCAGGAGGTGAGGCTCTAACCGAAGCCGTGTGTGCTCCCGGCCCTCGGCTCGGCACAGCCACTCGGTGGACAGTCACATCATCTTCCTGAGTGTCTTCCCGCAGCCTGCGATGGTGGTAGTATTTGCCGTAACCGGGCAACGCGAGACTCCCATTGTGGAAGCCCTTGGTGAGCCCGGCTTGTGGCGGTTTTCTGTGTTCCTTACGCGCAATCGCAGCTGACCTGGGGCCCCGGGAGCTCTCCAGGGTCCTGAAAGAATTGTCCTTCACTTGCAGACTGGTGCGTAGGGGGCAATGAGGGAGAGCGTCATTATTATGTGCCTACGGCATGCCTGGCACCTTGCTAGGTGTTCTGCACACCATCTCATTACCACACGTGCTTGCCACCCTGGCCCTCTGCCTCTTCCTGGCCTGAGCTCTGCCCTCCTGCTCCTTAAGTCCCTGATGCCAAGTGCTACCGGGACCTTCTCCGTCCTTCAGCCCATCTGACCTGGCTGGGGCACTGCCACATCGTCGCCCAGGCAGCCTGCTGAGCCGCTGCCCAGCGTTGTATCCCCTGGCCCTGGGAAGGCCAAAACGGACGTGTCTGGGAGGAAGCTTTGAGCTGGAGAGTTGGAACAGTTGGAACAGAGGTGTATCATACAGGGCACGTTTTGAGTCCTCTCCACCGTTCCGGGCACATGCACGTGTTTGGTTTAGGAAACTCTGACACTGAGCCCTGAATGCAAGGATGTCCAGGCTGTCGTTGGGTAACCTCTACCCCTTGTAATGAATCGTTGCAATTATTTCTATGCAACACAGCCTCCACCATTGGACTGTGAGCTCCTTGAGGGCAGGGCCTGTGTCCTGTTAGCCATCTAGACTCCGAGCACGGCACAGGGCCCTGATGGTAGCAAGGGCTCAGGTGCTGTCGATGGAACCAAGGAAAGCAATGAACGGGACAGGGAATCTGCAGCTTGGATTTCCCTCCCAAGATCTGGCTTCAGTGGGGGAGAGTTCTGCGTTCAGTCGTCACGGCTGGCACTCAGCACTCCTGGGCGCCTGGCCCTGTTTTAAGAACAACATGAATATTAATACATTTCGTCCTCTTTGCAGCCTCACTGCAGCCCACAGGTAAGGACTATCATCATGATCTCCATTTTACAAGCGGGGAAACTGAGGCACAGGGAAGTTACTAACTTGCCTATGGCCACAGAGGAGGTGAGTGGCAGAGCTGAGATATAAGGCCAGGCTGCTTCAGTCAAGCGCAGATGTTAGCCCTCTGCCCCGCCCCCTGCCCCCTGCCCCCAGGGCAGAGGTTTGGCCCCATCCCTCCGTGGGTTGCTTTTTTTTTTTTTTTTTTATTTTTTTTTTTATTTTTTTTTTAATGTTTATTTATTTTTGAGACAGAGAGAGACAGGGCATGAACGGGGGAGGGTCAGAGAGAGAGGGAGACACAGAATCTGAAACAGGCCCCAGGCTCCGAGCCATCAGCCCAGAGCCCGACGCGGGGCTCGAACTCACGGACCGCGAGATCATGACCTGAGCCGAAGTCGGCCGCTTAACCGACTGAGCCACCCAGGCGCCCCCGTGGGTTGCTTTCTTGATCACACCCGACGAGCGTCACGCAGCTTGGACGAGAGGGAACGTCCCAGCTCCCGCACCTGCTGGGGAGCACTGGGGCAGTGGTTGCATCTCTGTGCCTGGGTTCCCTCACGTTCAGGGGATGGTCACTGCTACTCTGCAGAGTTTAGAAGCCACGCGGACAGGGAGGACACTTCGGTGTCCTGTCGTTATTGTTGTAAACTGTGATGCGAATACGGTAAGTCATTGTTGACAGTCTTTTGAGGTTTTCTTCTCTGCTATTTCTGCCTCAGAGAAGGAAAGGGGGCGGGCCCGAAGGCAAGAAACAGAAGCCCCCGAGGGATATTTCTGCTCCCCACACTCCTACGACAGGGTAAGAGGGGGCGGACTACCTGACGGGCTGTGAAGGCACGTTCCCGGCTCACCATGTGGCCTGTGCTGTGTGCAGGGCGTGGCCATGACCCCATCTCCACCTTTATCTGTTGTCCGTCAGGAGGCCTAACACCGCAGGGGGTGAGTGTGGGTGGTATAGTTCTTTAACCCTACTAAGGTTCTGACGATGCTCAAAGGAGAGAACGGAAGCTGGGTGTGGGTCACAGACCAGAAAGCGGTGGCTCTGGGGACAGCAGGTCTGGCTTCCCTTCTGGGCTTGCGGATGTGGGTGCTTTGCGGTGAGCTAGTTAACCTCCACCGAGGCTCAAGACGCCCCTCCCGGTGCCATGAAACCTGTCCCTCGTCCCCTGGCATCTTGGGCTGCAGAAAAGAGGCCCCGTGACAGTCCCTTCCCACTGCCCTGCAGGTCACCTTGCTGTTCCGGAAGCTGGTGCTCTTTTCCCTTTATCCTCAGGGTCCCTGTGTTTCTCAGGGTGAAGGCCTTCTTCTCCGTCTCCTGTAACCCTGCGGACAGGTACGTTGTGCACGACCATCACACAGAGGGGGAAACCGAGGCTCAGACTTGCCTCCCACTCTTGGTGCACCTCATGCCCCTGCCTCGGGGAGCCTCCTCGACTAGCGTCTTTCATGAGTCTCTGGATAAATCAGCCATTTGAGTATTTTCCCTCCTGAATTAACCTCCACTCCCTTGGTGAGATTGAAAACATGGGCGAACCCATGACTGCTTATTTTTGTAAAAAACCAGGAGGTGGAAATAGCCGACCCTCTGACCCTCCCCGGCCCCTGCAGCCGGTCGCTCGGAGCCGAGTCTTCCGTTCCTAAATGAGCGGGAGGAGTCAGCTGAGGGTCCGGCACCCGGATCTGCCCTGTGCGGAAATCACAAAGATGTTGGCTGCCCAGTGCACCCAGCGGTCTCGAGAGGAAAAGCAAGGAAGTCCTTTCCTGCGCGGAAGGAGGAGAGAAGCGGCCCCCGCCCCCATCAACAGCCTCCATCAGGGGCTGTCCCCCACCCCCAGCATCTTTTCACACTGGAGCCACGGGGAACCTTCTGGAGAGCGGACACGAGGCGCCTCCACCCCACCCCTGGTTCTCCTCTGCTTTTGGTAACCAGCGCTTACCAAACGGGGTTAAGCGGCGTGGCTCCTCTATGAAAACGGAAGTTGTCAAATAAGTTTAGGAAGTTCCTTGGTAAATCACACGAACTAGGTTCTCAGCTCTGCAGAATGTTTTAGGAGCGTTTAATATAGAATTCTGTTCAGCTCGAGGCCCATGCTTTCTTGGAAGGAGGGGTGGAGGGAGAGACAGAGGAAACCCCTCTGGGGGCATGAGAGTCTCCGAGTCTCAGCACCAGGGTGAGGAATTTCTCAAACTAATTCTGCATGGAACCCCTTTTCCACAGAGCATCTGTAACCTCCCACGTAAGTATGTTCTGGGGGTAACGGCGGAGGAAACACCAACATGTGGGGTACGGCCAAAGCCCTTTTAGCACGACACATGTGTCCACTGTCAACTTCTGCTGCCCCTCCGTACTTGCCACACTGATCAAGTCATGCCTGCGCCAACGTCACCTCCTCCGGGAAGCCCTCCCAAACCCCTTCTAAGTGTGTCTGACCCAAAAGCCCATACTTTTCCCAGAACAGGCCCCCTGCCTCCAGAGTGTCATTTCTTCGGGTCAAATACAAAGACCCTGAGATGAACTTCTTTAAACCTCTGAACGTTCAACTTGCCTTGGCCACAGAAAATGCTTGGTTCAACTTAGCTATTACAGAGAGTCCTTATTTGGGGGAGGGGGGATCACCGTCAGCCCTCTTCTTACAACCCAGCTTTGCAACCATTTGGGAAATAGATCCAGGGGCCAGACAACTGGACAATTCCTGGCCGTCCTGGAAGGGGCAGGCCCCAGACTGTGTGGCCAAGAACAGACAAGAACCCTTGCTCTCTGCCAGCCAGTGGATCCCAGAGGAGGGGAGAGAAGGAGGGACCCCACTGAGAATCTCTGATGCTGGCTCCAACTTACCACTCAGATAAGCCACTCTTCCCACTGGTGGAGGAGGCTCCAGGATGGTTAAGCTAACGGAGCTCCCTCTGTACAGAAGGAAACATCAGGAGTGGGCAAGAAGTGTCCCCACCACATACATGCTAACGTGACAAACGGATCAAAGCAAAGCTGCTATGGTTACAGTTTCGTGAGGGTGGTTAGGGTTGGTCTGCACCCGTTACAATGACTTAAACCCCTAACATTCCAGTCTGAGGGGCTGAGACAAAATTACAATTTTCTGTGCAAACCAGCATGGTGATGGCAAAGCCCAGGGCATTTCCTGTGGGACAGCGAGGGGCAGAGCCTCTGATTCAAGGTTTTAGGGAATCTCTGAGCTGGTTTCATGATCTCAGAAACCATTCACCCTCTCCCTGCCCCAGCTGCCATGCTTGGAGCCCCTCCAAGGCCTAGTTTTAAAAACCCTGCCTTACACTCTCGTCAGCAGTCTCCTTGGTGGGACTCAGGTCCCTGCAAGAATAGGACTGAGGCTATGTGCCACCTGACAGGTAGAAAGAGGGTCCAGAAGCCAGAGGAAAGAGGCCGTCTAAGGGACTGTCAGCTCCACACATTAGAAGAACCAGCCCAGCATATCAATGCTTTGAATTATTTTCAACTTAATAACATGATTACTTATTTCTAATTACCAGGTGCCCAAAGTAAATAACCAATGTGAATATTACTGACCTGACGGGTGTTCTTAGGGCAAACTTTTGCCATGCACACCGCCCACCCTGTCCCCCGGTTGTCCCTGGGTTACACCAGCCTGGAGTCAGCCTCTGTGGCTGGAGATGAGGCCAAGTCCCTGCGTTCAGGAGCACACAGCCAAGGGAGTCGGTGCCCCTGAAGGGACCACATACAATCTAGAGTGAGGGTGGCCTGGGACAAGGGTCTGGCCGACTCCAGGAGCCTGAGCGAGTGTGGTAGTGCCCGAGCCAGCCTGAGGGCATCAGAAAAAGATTCTCGAGGAGGTAAATAAATTCCCTGTGAGGGATCTTGTAGGATAAGTAAGATTTGGCCAGAGGAGGAAAAGTGAGGCGGGTGTTATCGACGGAGGGAAAACAGTACCCGATGGGGCAGCCTGGGGCTGGGTCTCACTTCTCTCTTTCTCACCAGTACCCAGCCCAGCACCCTGCACAGGGTAAAGCACTGATTCCGCATGAGTGATCATTGAACAGAAGTGTGGCTGGTAGTGCTACCCTCCTCTGCAGTCATCCGATCACACGCGGCAGAGTAGTGAAAGCCTCAGGGAGGCAGGTTCCAGTTTATTGGCAGAAAAACCTTCTGTAGTGTCAGCATCATTCAAACAGGGAATGAACTTGCTGGTAGGTAGTGAGGTCCCCGTCCCCAGGGGTGTGCAAGCAAAAGCTGGGTAGTAGCTTCTCGGGACCATCCTAGAGAACCCAAGGCAAGTTGGACAAGAGGGCCGCCCCCACCCCCACCCCCAACACACCCACCCAGATCAGGACAGTCCGAGAGCCACTGTGCTTTTTTCTCCAGAGGTATGTTTATGGGGCAGATGAGGACAAGCAGCGCTACATCCGGGAGCTTCAGGCCTCCCGGCGCTCCCAGGCTTCCCGAGCCTTCCCGGGAGGCAAACGGCGCACGAGGCACAGGCCCTGTGTGGTGGGTGAGTGGGGCCCGGCCAGGGGGGGCTGGGACTCTCCCTGCGGGGCCTGAGGCTCTGGGATGGTTAACGGCAGGAGGCGTGTTTGGGAAGCTGGTTGGTATGAGCCTCGGCCTCAGTCAGTGTTCACACCAGTCACCTTCACCGTAAAGGCCACCTCCTTGTATCGTCGGGATACTGACCCTGTGTCCAGTAGATGGGCTATGCCGGCCGCTGCTCAGCAAGAAACCCTGTCCTGGCTTTCTTCCCCTACTTGACTCGCCTCCCCACTCCCCCACCAACGTTTCCCGGCATCGCCACCCCAAAAAATCCATTCACACTGAAAGCCTTGCCTCGGGGTCCGCCCCGGGGGTCCCAGCCTAAGGAAGAGACGGGAGCTGCGTTTATTGTCTACTCACCACGCCTTGACCGTGGAGAGCGCTGTCCGTTCATCCCCTTTTCCTCCTCTTCGGAAGTCCTGTCACTGGCCACCGTGGCACCCGTGTCCTCCTCGGGGCACACGCCCACAGGGCGGTGCCGGGAGTCCTCACCGGCAGGGGTCCGGGAGCCAGTCCGTGGCCACACAGGTGACTGCTCGGGTCCAGGGAGGCGGGCTCCTTGTCAGTGGCTTTGGGGTCCACCCAGTGCCCGCGTCGAGGGCTGTTTCCTGCTCGGGGCTGCCCGGTGTCCCCAGGGCTTGCCAGCAGAGCTCACCGGTCCCCCCACCCTGCTGCGTCTCGCTCCCACCTGGGCCTGGGCTGAGAGCTCTGTGCACAGCGGTCAGGCTGTGGGCTCAGGAGTCCAAAGGCCTGGGTTCAAATCCCCGCTCCGCCCTGTGCTGGCTCTGTGACTTGGCACGAGTCACGCCAGCACTGTGTGCCTCGGTTTCCTCATATGGAAAGGGGGCTGCACTCGGGCCTTCCGTGCAAATCGCAGGGAGCTTGGTGCTCGGTGCCTGGCACGTGGCAGGAGTTCGGCAAAGATTCACACTTGCTGCCTGTGTCCTTTCGCGCCGGAGCTCGGGCAGCCACCCCAGGCCCGTCCAGAGCGGGGACTAGAAACTTCTGTAAAGGGCTAGGTGTTCACGCCTGAGGCTTCGGGGCCACTCTGGGGCTGCAGCAGGACGGCCGCCGTAGGCCACGTGTAAACAAGTGGGCGTGGCTGTGTGCCAATAAAACTTTATTTGCAAAAAACAAGCAGAGACACCACACGGGTCCACAGGCGTCTCCCCTCCGGCACATTATCCTTGCTAGGTTTCCACCTCACGTTTGCCTTTCACCAAGCACCTGCAGCTCAAAACCAATCAATCTGAAAACCGCCGGTCCCGCGTGCAGGGGACACAGTCACCCCAGGCGAGCAGAGTGGGGTCTCCGGTCCTCACTGCGAACGTCAGAGCTAAGAAAACTGTGCCCTGAGACCCCTGGCCGAGGGTCCACTGAGAGCAGCTGTCATCTTCTGCCCATGCTTTTCTTCCTAAACATGCCTTTTGTCAGACCTAGTGGAGAACACCTCCTGCTTAACCCTTCGGTCACGCGGGAGCCCTGTGACCCTTCTAATCGGGGTCGTTGGCGACGGTCATCGCACAAAAAGCTGGTGTGCCACAAACCCCGCTCCAATTTAGTTTTTTTTTTTAAATAAATATTTATTTATTTTGAGAGTGTAGGTGGATGGGGGAGGGGCAGAGAGGGAGAGAATCCCAAGCACTGTCAGTGCAGAGCCCGACGTGGGGCTCGAACCCACGAACCGTGAGATCATGACCCGAGCTGAAACCAAGAGTTGGATGCTCAACCGACCGAGCCACCCAGGCGTCCCACTGCCCATTTTTGAATGGGGTTGTTCGGTTTTTTTGGGTTTGTTTGTTTGTTTGTTTTTGGTGCTGAGCTGTGTAAGTTCTTTACATATTTTGGATCTTAGCTGCTTATCAGATGTGTCATTTACAAATATCTTCTCCCATTCAGCAGGTTGTCTCTTTGCTTTCCTGACGGTTTCCTTCCCTGTGTGATTTGCCTCTTCACTAAGCTCAGGGCCTGGATTCCGCATTCTCCCTGCCTGCAGCCCCTGTGGCCACGTCTCTGTGGGCTTGTGCCCTCCCTTCACCCCTTCACCCAGCTCTTGCTCAGATGGTAACTTCTGGAAGACGGGCCCCGGTCGCTCTGTCTATAGCTGCACACCTCCCACCCCTCCCCTGCCTCGTGTCTGTCCATCATTCTGTCTTCTTCTAGAAGCCTCTTTCGTTTGCCCGTCTATGTTTTTTGCCGTCTCCCTCCAGCAGAGAAGCCCCTCGTGTCAGGGGATACTTACCTTTTATTCACTGCACGCCTCCCGGGCCTAGAACCAGGCCGGGCATGCGTAGTAGGCCCTGCATGTGTATTTGCTGGGTGAACGCAGGCATGCATAGACGAATTTGTTCAACAAATAACGCTTGAGCTCCTACCCCTTCCCAGGTACTGAACCAGGTGCTAGGAACACAGAAAGAATGACACAGAGCTCTGGCCCAAGAAGACGGAAGTATATGGATCAATACAACGGTGTTGCACTAAGAAGCCTTGCATTCCAGTGAAATGAGGCCCACAGAACAGAGAGGCCCCGGGATGATCTCAGCTATATGGCATTACAGGTGTGCTCTGGGGCTGGAAAAGATCCTCTACGAATGAAACAGCTCGGTCAAGCTCTGTCATGGGGAGTGACAGTTGTTTCTTGTTTTCCACGATTCTTTAATGTCGTTAAGGCAGAACTGGGTCTGACTTAAGCCCCTTCTCTGCTTGCTGAGCGGCCCGGGGCCAGTTGCTTAACCTCTCTGTGCTTCCACTGCCTCATCTGTAAAGGAAGGATGAAACTGCCCACTGCTCAGGGCTCTTCGAAGACCTACATCAGTGCCTTGGGCAGGCCTGGCACGGCCACGTTGCCCCCTCCTTCATGACGTCTGCCCTGATCCCTGACTTGGGTGGGGGCTTCCTTGGGGCTCCTGAGATTCCCATACATGATCATCGCTTTGCTTTGCGATTATCATCCCCTATCGCTGTCACCACCACCTGGCAAGACACATGGGCACACGTGCCTTGGTCTGCCCTCCCGGAGGGAAGGCGGGTGTCAGTCGGCAGGACGCACCTCTGGCCCTGAGTAGACGCTCCGTAAACACGGCATGAAGACACGCACGGATGTACAGCGGCCCCGTGTTAAGGCCGGGGTTTAAAGGCAATAAACTACACTCACTCCTGTCTTGTTTAAGGTGAGTGATGGCAATGAGGATAAAAAGGCGTCCCGTTCCCTGCAGTCGAGCGTAACCTGTGCGCGCCGATGCCTGGGGTTGCACTGTGTAAATTACCCGCTGGAGAGGATTAAGGCTCGTTTCGCCACCTGTAACATCGCGTGCCAGGGGACCGTGGAGTCACAGATGTGTGTGGCTGTGACCCGGTGCGACTCTCTGAGGCCTTTGCAGTTTCCAGAAGGGAACCGACATGGGCACGCCTCGTGCCTCTTTCCTCTAAACCGCCTGCAAACTTTATGTCAACGGTCGGGCTCGTGAGAGCTCTTCGTTCCTGCTCGTGTGGCTGCACTTTTGCTGGGAAGCAGGGCTTCGGGCGTCGCCGACCGAGGCTTGGTCCTGACTGTGGCGGGAGGGGTGGGGGTGGGGCCCCACTTATCTTCAGGGCCCAGGCCTCACCCGGCTCTTGTGGCTCCGGGGTCCCCCTAGGGGGAGTGAGCCCCCGGGATCGCCTGCCTCTGCCGTCTCCTCCCCGAAAGAACCTCAGCTCTCCTGTCCCCAGTCCCCGCTTCCACTCACAGGGGGCAAGGCCCCAGAGCTCTGACTTCAGACAGCACCGTGCAGGTAGAGTTCAAACACCGTAAGGTCCACCCACTGAAAGCGGTTCTTCAAATATTCGGATACATGCAACCATGACTGCACTTAAGTTTAGCTCGTTTTCATCGCCTCAAAAAGAAGCCCCACACCCGTTAGAACCACCCCCGACTCCCGAGCGAGCACGGAGGTGCCTTCTGTCCCCAGAGGCGGACCCAGCTTTTTCATACTTGATGTCAGCCTTCCGTGGAATGTCCCCCAGGCTTCTCCGTCCCGACGGCTCCTTAGGTGGACAGAACTGTCCCTGTCACCGCCGAGGGCCTGAGCCTGAATCCCTGCTCTGCCCCTTACCTCCTTGAATGCCCTGGGCAAGTCTCCACCATGGCCTGTGTTTCCTCCAATGCACGAGGGAACAGTGACCTCGGGCCTTATGGGGCTGATACAGATGCCAGCCCACCCTGGATGCTTCTAGTGCCACGGCGAGCTTGGCTGGAGTGGGTCAGCAGCGCCCTGCCTCCCACTGCCCCCGGCACCCTGAGCCCCTGCCCTGTGACGCCTGTGTGTGTTCCCTGGAGCTCCCTGGTCCCAGAAGTGCCTTCCCCAGCCCGTGGGCCGGCCTCGCTCCTGTGCACAAGCCCGTATTCGCTGCTGGTGGGAATGTGTAGCTGTGCGGCCACTTTGGACAACGGCCTCACGGTTCCTTAAAGGTAAAGCTGCCGAGTCACCAAATGACCAAGCAGATTCGCTCCTGGGTGTGTTCATCCAAGGCCACTGAAAGATAACATCCACATGACACTGTGAGAGTATACACGGCATTATTCACGACAGCCCTAAAGTGGGTACAACCCGAACGTCCATCACCAGATGAGTGGGTGCCCGTGAAAGGGGTCCCAGGGCGGGGGCTGCAGGTGCCGTGGGCGGCGGGAGGCAGGGCGCTGCCCACCTGCTCCAGCCGAGGTCACCGGTTGCCCTAGTGGCACCCGGGGTGGCTGAACCTTGACGACACGATAAATTGAAAACCCGGTCACAAAGGGCCACCTGTGGTATAGTTCCAGGAATACGAAATGTCCAGAATAGGGAAACCTATGGAGACAGAAAGCTGATCAGTGCTTGCCTGGGGCTGGGGGAGGGGAGAGCAGGTGGGGAGGGGCATGGCTAAAGGCACCAGGTTTCTTTTCGCAGTGGTGAACGTGTTCTAAAATCGCCCGTGGTGATGGTGGCACAACTCTGGGAATAGACCGAAAACCACGGCATTGAACACTTGAAATGGGAAAACTGTGGTGTGTGACTTAGACCTGAGCCAAGGACCGCTCCCCAGGAGACGCCCCTGCTGCTGCCCCATCTGGCATCGGCCCCTGTGCAGCCTATTTGTCCGTCCGCACGGAGACCCTGAGCAGGGACCCGCTTGCTCGCATCTGGACGGGGGGCCAGGCCCAGAGGTGCTGCTCAGGTCCGCTCGTGGGGCTGCCCCTCGCCGTGGGACCTCTTTGTTTTCCAGGGAAATTCAAAAAAGATTCCACCCGGTACTTACAGCATCCAGAACCGCCGGAGAAAGAGGAAGGTCAGAATTTGAACAAAGGGGATTCAGAGGAGGAAGCCGAGTACCTTGATCCACTTCCGCTCGGGGCCTGATTCCGAAGAAGCGTTGTGCTTCCCTTGACTTGTGTTTCTGGCAAGAGTTTGCCTTTAAACTTCTGAAAAGTAAGTAGTCAAGTTCAGCACTTCCCTGGTAACTTTGGTGGTCGAGGGCTTTGTAACCCTAGTCAGAGTAACCTGCGTAAGAGTGTATAATGTTTTTTTAATATTTATTTATTTTTGAGAGAGAGAGAGACAGAGTGCAAGCAGGGGAGGGGCAGAGAGAGAGGGAGACACAGAATCGGAAGCAGGCTTCAGGCTCTGAGGTGTCAGCACAGGGCCCGATGCGAGGCTTGAGCCCACAAACCGCGAGATCATGACCTGGGCCAAAGTCAGAGGCTCAACCGACTGAGCCGCCCAGGTGCCCCATGGTTTATAATAGTAAGTGGAACAAAAAAAAAAAAAATGCCATCTAGGAGAATAAACAGTAAGTAAAAATAAAAATCGGATGGGAAATAACGCAGAACGTCCACTGAGCTGGGCACACATCTAAGAACTTTAGGCAGATTACCTCTTTTAATTCTCATAAAAGTACTGAGCGGTTGGCAACAGTATCCCTCTCTTACAAACTAAGGAAAGTGCAGCACAGAGAGGTTAGGTGACTGGCCTGTGGTTGCACAGCTGGGAAATGGCTGAGCTGAAATTTAAACCCAGGCCGTTGGGTTCTAAGACCTGTCTTCTTCCAACTATGTGAAATTACGCATGTGAAAATCCACGCCAGTGTAGATGGTGGTTATGGCTGACAGACAAGAAGAGGATATTCTGTTTTTCTTTATTCCTTTCTGTGTCTGCACGTTTTCCCCAATGGACAGACGTCCTTCATATTATCGGGGAAAGCAAGCACTCTATCAGAAAGGATTTTGAGGGTGACCTGAGCATACTAGGGTCTCAGCCGTAGCCTGGGTGGGGTACCGTTCAAAGAGGAGGGGAGGTTTTTGATGGAAAAGAACAGAAAGAGGTGGTCTTCTCTGACCTTCCCTCCCCGTCAAAGAATTTGAGCTCAGAGAGCTGAGGAAGACTCTAGAAAGAGTCCGAGTGGAGCGGGAGGCCCCACAGAGGGAGCTGGTAGAGTTTCCCGGTAAGGTGGTGCCCACGGGGGGCAGGGGGAGCACCCCCATCCCGGTTCCGTGGCCCACGGCTCAGCACACGGCCTCTGTGGTGTCGGGAAATAAGGGATGAAGACCACATGGTCTACTTGAGACAACGCGCCACAAACGTCACAAACCCCAGTGTCTCTCCTCCGCACCATCCACGCTGGGGCATCCTTGCTACGTGCCCTTAAAAAATGCAGCGTTCTATCTGTTACTGATGTACAGAAATTGTGCCAGGAGCCTTCCTGTGCCACCCGCTTACTCCGCTCAACGTTCCGTGTTCAGCCACGTTGCCATGTGGCGTTTGGCCCGTTACTCCTCACCGTGGCAGCTGTATCCATTTCCCTCGTGGTGGCCCCCAGGTTGTCCCCAGCCCCTCATGACTACGGCTTGGGGTGTGACAAGAGCCCCCCCCCCCATCTGTTAGGTGACCAGTGGCCTGGACCACACACCCCGAGAAGAGTCGCCTGATGGTAGCCGACAAATACTTTTCCGTCGGCAAGTATCTATACATTTCTGCATCGATGGGTGGCATCTATTTTAAAGACAGCAAGAGAAGAAAATGAGGCGAAACCATGCATAAAGTCACAAGTGTAAATGTGTTAATTTTTTCTGATTATAAAATTAACTTATATTCATGGAAGAAAATTTTGAAATTTCAGAAGCATGCGCAGCGAAGATTTAAATCTCATCGTGAGGGAAGCATCCTTAGCATTTCAGCGTAGCGAATTCTAGTCTGTTTTCTAGGAGTATCTGAATCTGTTCGTGTAGGTAAATCCATCTGTGTATTATCTGTTATCATGGATCTATATATCTAAATAAGAGGGACGGAGGGAGATAGAAAACGAAACAGACAGGCCAACAGAAAGAAAAGATTGGGGTGAAAAGCCACAGTTTTGACTCCTGTGGTTTCCTTTTCACGACGTGGTAAGCATTTGCGTGTCTCCTTTGTTGTTATGAATTGTTGTCTCCCGACTGTGATGTTCCATCAGGCGGATGGACCGTAACCGAGTCCCCGTTTCCCGATTCTTGGGCACCTGGGTCACACACAGGTGTCGTATCATACATAACACGGCACCGAACATTGTGTCCAGTGTCCAGCTCTGTGCTCAACCTCAGCGGCTCCCTCCAGAGGGATGCCTACAAGCCATATGCTTCCTTTGCAAGCACAGACTTAGGCAAGTCTGCCGTGGCTCCAGAGCACAGGCTCTAGGGGATCAAATCGGGCTCTGCCCTGAGCAGCCGTGTGCCATGGCTTCCTCCCCTGGTCATTGGTCTTTCGTGAGTCAGCTGGCGGTGACAGTGGGTCTGCCCCGTGGGGTCGTCGTGAGCCATGAAATGCCCGAATCCACGTGGGGCTCCTAGCGTGGTACCTGGAAGGGTGCCTGGCACCCAGCGGTGTCACGATCACAACATCACCGTCTGGGGACTGTCCCCTCCACTCCCTCCAGCCGGCTCTTCGCCCCTGACTTTCGTGCTCCCCAAAGTTCTGTTGCAACTCCTGGCTCCTTGAGTATAGCGTAGCGGTAGCTTGTTAATCCCGAAGAACAGTGAATGTCTAAAAAAAAATAACAGGGCTGCCTGGGCGGCTCAGTTGGTAGAGCGTGCAACTCTTAATCTCAAGGTCACGAGTTCAAGCCCCACGTTGGGCATGGAGCCTATTTAGAAACAATAACAACAACAACAGGAAAGAAGACAGCCAGCTATCCAAGGCCACCACGCCATGGCTCAGTTGATGAGGCTCCTTGGAAAACAGCCCAGTCGGGGCCCTCAGTCAGCAGCCTGGGTGGCAAGGAGGGTATGTGCCATGGGGTTGGGGCTTGCCTCTTGCTGGGCGTGACCTTGTGAACAAGGCGGCTCACTGAGATCCCAGTGCATCTTCAGAGGAAGACAGCCATGCCCCCACGCCAGGGATGTTGGGACATCAGAGGCCCTGGCATACAGACACCCCATCTCCGTGGGCGGGAGCCCACCCCCTGCCCACACAGCCCTTGCCCTGAAGCTGCTGCACGTCTTCCCTGACCCGGGCTTGACTTCTGTTGTGTGGCCGTGAGGCTGGGAGCCTGAAAACAGCGGCTTCAGAAGTCAGGCCGCGCTGTGCATCTGGGCCCCCCTCCCTGGCTGCGGGACCAGGCGGGCCCTGACCCCTGGGAACGGTGCTTCCCCAGCCTAGTAAATGAGATACAGAGAGGCATGATGGGCCCGGGGGTGGGAGTAGAAGGATTTTCATAGGTGGGGGCTGTGTCTGTGGGCGACTGTCCTGCTTCCGGGAGTGGGGAGGAGGGTTCTGGGACATTCGAGGGTTGTGTGTGTGCCTTACAGGAGTAAGACCTTCCTTGGTTAATTGTTTATTCATTTACTTGTTTTGTACTGAAGTATTTTATTTCTTTAATTTATTTTGTTTATTTACCTATTTAATTTTTTTGTTTATTTATTTACCTATTTACTTTAATTTTTTTGAGAGAGAGAGAGTGCACGTGCAACTGGGGGAGAGCAGTGGGGGTGGGGGGAGAGAGGGAGTTGGGGGAGGGAGAGAATCTTAAGCAGACTCCACGCTCAGTGCGGGGCCCAACTCGGAGCTCGATCCCACCACCGTGAGACCATGACCTGAGCCGCAATCAAGAGTCAGCGCTTAACCAACTGAACCCCCAGATGCTACAGCCTATTTGCTTGTAAATTTACTTATATGTGTACTTAATTATTCATTTACTGACTCGTTTTCTTATTTACTTTCTTACTTGTTTATACGCGTGTTTATTTACTTATTCACTTTTTTGTCTATGTGCTCGTGTGTGCACTCGCTGGTTCAGGCACTGGCATATCTCGCTCCCCCCTGAGGGTTAGCAGCCCTGAACCCCTAGGTACCCCATTCAGAGCCAGCAGCAGAGGCCGGAGGTGGAGCTGACAGGCAGGAAGACCTTTGGGGTCCTCCCGGAGAAGGAGATTGAGAACCTGAACGTGGTGCTGATGCAGTCCCCCTCTGGCCTACAGGTGACAGACACGGGTGAGCCTCCTACAGGTGACAGACACGGGTGAGCCTCCTGTCTCAGGCATTCCCTCCCCCCTCCTCGTGCCACAGGCACCCCTCTGGGTCCTCACTGGTCAGTAAAACCAAGGCCGGGGGGGGGGGGGGGGGGGCAGATTCCTGGTCACTTGCTTATGCACACCTGCATTCCCTCATTTCTTCATGCAGCGCACTTTCCCACCACGTGGCCAGGGCACCCTGGCTCTGCCGGGTGCTGGGGTTGTGGAAAATGGGCATGGCAGTGATTATCTCAAATCCAGGCCCTGAGCTGGGCACCTCGGGGAGGAAGAGACCAACAGCCCCTGGCCTCAAGTTGTAGTCAGGAAGGCGGACCCTCGGTTCCTCGCTTGTTGAGGTGCAGTGTCCCAGGGGGGGGCTGCCCTCCGTGGACAGAGGTCATGGGTACTCAGGTGGGTTGCGACTCCTTATCTATGGGGGGAGGGCTTCTCAAAGGGCCTGACGGAGGGAGGGGCCCTTCAGCTGGGCCATTGCAAGCCACTCAGGCAGAGAAAGGGTCATAGGCACACCAGGCAGGGAGGTTTGGAAACACAGGCGAGGGAGGGAACATAGCAAGTAAATGGTTGTGTCCCCATGCGGGAACTTACGCAGCGCAGAACCTTTTTCTTCAAAGAAAAAATTCACGAAGACCATTTCACTGCGAAACAGTTAAACACGACCATTTGTGGGAACATAAGACACGAACACTCCCCTTCACTCTTTCCCCAGGAAGTCCCGCCCCCCACTGCCCGGAAGTTACTGTCAGCATCTTTGTGCACTTCCTTCCAGGTGTTTTTCTATACGTCCGCAAACGGGGTGATGTTAAAAATTAACAACTGGAACTCTTGGGGACCCTGGCTGGCCGTGACCTTGGTGCAGGTCCCTGACCGCTCCCCGGTCTTGACAGTGGGGGACCCTTTGGGAAGTGGCTGTTTGCCAACCAGTCTGGCAGTTTTCAATATTTTCAGACCTGGTATGGCCTTACTGGTGCACTATGGGCCAGCCACCAACACCGCACAAAGAGACAGACTCATCCATCAGTGACTCGTCTGTCTTCTACTAACGGGACGTGCATATCACCATCAGGGTATTGTTCTGTCAATGGTCTTAAAGCCACTGGCCCCAGCGCCTTCCCTGCTCTGGCCACTCTCTACTCCCAGAATCTCCCCCTCCAGACCGCACCCTCAGTTCCTCTGCTTGTCCCGAAGCCGTTTTCTGAGTGCATAACACGTGCCAAGTGCTGGGCTCCATGCTGGGAATCCAGAAATTAGAGATGTTTTACGGCCTCGCCGGGCTCCGAGGCTCCGAGGGGTGGCATCCGGGAAAGAAATCCACGCTGCGATGAGCCTGATTTGCAGGACCGTCTCCCAGGAATGGGGAGCACGGCCTCCTCCTTCGGGACCCCGTCTGTGTTCTCTGCCCCAGGCCCAGTGCGTGGTAGGCCTCCAGGAGTGTTCGAGATGAGGTCGAGTGAATAAAGCAGGTGTGGTTTGTGTTTGCATCTGCAACAGCCCTTGGGCCCCATAACTTTTTCATGGCGGGAAAACCGCTCTGAACTCCCTTCCCAATTCTGCAGCTTGAGGCGGTGTCCCACCCATCCGTGCACCTGCAGCCCAGACATCTCCCAGGAGCTGGGAGGTCGGTGGCTTCCACAGAGGCACCTCTCTCCGTGCAGAAAGGACAGAAGATCCTGGGGCTTATGTATGGGACAGTCAGAATGGATCTGCTGACAGAGGAGAAAATAAATCGTGTGTGTATGTTCGTGCAACAGACTCCATCTGCTGTCTTTTGTGTCCCCAGCTGGGCCGTGTCTGCCCTGTAAGTATTCCTCCCGCGGGCTGAGAGTTGAGCAGCTTTGATTTGGGAAGATTTTCTTTTTCAATGTTGATTCTTGAGAGACAGACAGAGCCGAAGCAGGAGAGGGGCAGAGAGAGAGGGAGACACAGAATCCGAAGCAGGCTCCAGGCTCCGAGCTGTCAGCACAGAGCCCGACGCGGGGCCCGAACTCACAGACTCTGCGATCATGATCTGAGCCGAAGTCGGACGCTTAACCGGCTGAGCCACCCAGGAGTGCCAGATTTGGGGGAAGATTTGGGTGAGAGCGCTTCTGTCTTCCCACATGTGACCTCCGTGGGGAACACAAGTGCCCGCGGAGCATACACCCCTCCCTCGGGGCAGGCTTTGGTTTCCTCTGCTGAGTTATAAGGACAATAATCAATCACTGCCCATCACCCTTAAAGGATGGGGTAAAGATCGAGTAAGGCTATCGGCTTGTCTGACTTGGGTCCTCCAGAGGGCAGACCCTGAGGTCAGGATTGGCATGCAAGTGGGTTATCTGGAGGTGAGTCCTGGTAGGGGAGTTGGGAAGGGGAGGCAGCCGCGAAAGGATACACTATCCAACGAAGAAGCCAGCAACTACAGCGAACCCCTCGGGAAGCCCTGGGAGCCACTTCAGGACACCAACCTGAGAGCATCCCACCTACTGGCCAGGGAGCTGGGGTATTTAGCCACCAGCTCCCTTCAATCATTGCTGGAGGGTGGCTTCTGTAGGGTTAATCCCCTGTCCTTCCAGCCTGCTGTGCAGGGGGCATAGGAGGCCAGAGAGCCTTGGGCTGGAAAATAAATGCATGCTACGGGTGGGAGACTGGCCAGGGTGCTGGGTGGCAAGAACAAGGGATGTGGGTAGGGCGCCAACAGGGTCTGTTATGGGACTGCTGTTAAGCTTTATAGCCTATTAATGGGTATGCAGCCAGAAGGTGGGGTGGGGGGTTAGTTATGGTGATTCTGCACACATAGGGTGTTGACATCCAGGACTGGATCCGGCTGCCTGCAGCAGAGACCCGACCACAAGGGCCTCAACACATAACAGAAAGCCCAGTGACGAGCAGCAGGGGCTGGGACAGCAGCGGCCAAGAGGGATGTGGTTCTTATGCGTACATCCGTTGCCCCCAAGGCGACTCCCCAGCCTCCAGCATTGCTTCCGCACTCCAGGCAGGATGGGGTCCAAGAAGGATAAGAGGCAGGTGACAGCTGGTCTGCGTCGTTTTTAAAGAGCTTCCAGAAAGCCCTACTTTCTAGAAAGGGTTTCCAGAAAGCAACTTCTTCTTGTTTGCATCTCAGGGACCAAGATGGCGGCATTTAACCAAGACAGCTGCAGGGGAGGCTGGGAAATGTAGTTTTAGCTGAAAACCGGCTGCCCAGAGCAAAGCTGGGTCCGGTTAGGACAAAGGGAGTGGAGCAGAACTGGGAGGGCCAAGGGCAATGTCTGCCCCCAGTGCGTACCATTTCTATAGGAGGAAACCAGCCTCTTCTGATCCTGTGAAGGCATGTGTGCGGTTTGGCCCGAGTCCTTGCAAAGGAGCCCAGAGTTATTCTCCGCTCAGCAGACACTGATGGGGTGTCTCCCAGCATGTTTTCTGCTAGACTTGGCATCGGGGTGATAGCCATTCACCAGTTTTGTTGGCAGCCTGCTCTGTATTCAGCACTTAGCATTCGCTTCCTGCATACAACACCCTGCAAGGCAAGTCTCGCTGAGCCATTTCAGACGGCAGGAGAGACGTCCAGGAATCCGCCTGAGATGCCCTCGGCAAGCAGACCAGGTTTGGTTTCTCTTGCAACCATATCCTGTGGGAATCCAGCTCTTTGCTTTGACCTTGGGGCCTGCAGGGCCCTCGGCCCCTTTGCAGAGGGACGTCGTTCTCTTTCCAAACCAGCTCAGCCTCTCCCTCCCTGCAGGTACCCCACCCCTGCCACCCCGGCCCCCCACTTACCAACAGCTCATGGTCGTCGGCCATTCTACGTCTTTCCCTCTGGTCAAGAGCTCCTCCAGATGGAGGCAGGCCCCTGGGGCACGCTCAGCAAAACTTAGTAAGAACCCCCAAATTATCCAAATTAGACCACGAAGAGGATGGGCAGATTTAGCAAACAAAAATACAGGACACTAGTTCAGTCTGAATTCAGATAAGCAGCAAATAACTTGCGGTATGAGTATATCCCATGCTTGGGACACACTTGGGACACACTTCTACTGAAAAGTGGTGATTTACGTAAAGTGCAAAAAACTGGACGTCCTGAATTATATCTGGCAGCTCTAGGACGCGTGCCTCACTGGCCAGGTGCCTCCCGAAGCCCAGCCCTTCATTCCGTCACTGGGAAAACAGATGGGCTCCTCCCAGGACACGGCAAACCGGTGGCGGTCCCCGCGCTCTCCCCAGCTGCCAGGGTCTGAGACCCCTACTTTCTCACAGAGCAACCAAGAGAAGCAGGGAGAGGCAGGTCCCAAGTGAGGAAAGGCGGGCCCAGGGGCCCCCTCCCAGGAGGGGAGGGCGGACCTCTTCAGTCCGCAGGTGGAGGGATGTACCTGGGGATGCTGGGCAGGCTTGGTTCTGGCCTCAGTTCTTCCTCTGAAAGCCTGCGGGACCTGAAGGACACCCCCACGACTGTGACAGAGCCAGACTAGCCGGCGTGCGGTACTTGGCATCTCAGTGCCCAAAACACACCCAAACCCGACTGTTCTCTCCACGTAGCAGCTGTGGGGCTCTGAGCAAGGCACTTGCTCCCTGAGCCTCAGTGTTCTGATCTGTGACACAGGGATAGCCACACCTCGCAGAGCTCCTACAAGAGTAGAAGGAACAGAACTAAAACCCAAGCCCTGCAAAACAACGGCTGCCCGACTTCAGGGGTGCACTCTGACAGTCTGTCTTCTTTTCTCTTTCATGTTTTCAAACTGCCAGGCACAGTCCACCAAAGTGACTTCAGGGCTTCCCGATAGGTCACTGCCCGCAGTTTGGATGGGCTGGGGTGGGACACCACAACGCCCCTGGGAGTCAGAGGTCATGGCTAACACTCTTGCCGAAGAATGAGGACTCAACAGTGCAGCTCCTGCCGCTTGCTTCTGGGCGACTTTGGTCAGTTGCTTCGGCCCCGAGAGGGTCAGTCTCCCCATCCGTAAAGCGGCGATGACAGCGGGACCTCGTTGGGTTGTTGTGAGGATGTCATGGGTCCACAGGCCAGGGCCTGGCATTTGTGAGTTCAGCCAACGTTGGCCGTGATGGTAATCAGGGCTGGCTTCACAGGTGTGCACACTCTGGATTCACGCAGAGCCCCGCTCTCGGAAGGACCTTGCACTTGGCTTCACGCTCTGCTGTTAACCTGTTGAAAATCGTAGTAATTTCATCTCTGAGCGTGTGTTTGGTAAGTGGCATCTGATGGGACAACGGAGCGTGCCCGTGAATAAAGGACAGGCTCCAGACGGCACGGTGGGCAGCGTGTGACCCAAGCGGTCAGCCTGGCCACTGGGCGACACACACCTGGGGGGCCCCCGGGGGTGGGGGTGATGGTGGCAGCGGTGGGTGAGCCTGGGGGAGGGAAGGGCTCCACGGGGCACCGGTGCCCGGACCACAGTGGGAGACCAGCTGGCCCTTCCCTCCCTGGAACCTACCCTTGCAGCATTGCATGAATAGCAACTCTCAGGCCTGAGCACCGGACGGGTTGTGCCGGGCAGTAAACTTTGTCAGTAACTCATTCCAGAATAGAAGTGTTCCCGTGGACGTTGCCATAAAGCGTGCCAGTTACTGGAATTCTTCAATGAGTTTGGAATCTCTGGTTCTACAAAAACTATTACAACGCTGCAGGGGCGCCTGGGTGGTTCAGTCAGTTAAGCGTCCAACTCTTGGTTTCTGCTCAGGTCACGATCTCACGGTTTGTGAGTTCAAGCGCCGCATCAGGGTCTGTGCTGACAGCACGGAAACTGCTTGGGGTGCTCGCTCTCTCTCTCTCCCTCTCTCTGCCCTTCCCCTGCTCGTTCACGCTCTGTCTCTCTCAAAAAAGAGAAAGTACAAAAAAAAATTATTACAACACTGTAAAGCAAAACTCCAAAGGTTTAGAATTAGAAATAATGTAAAGATTGTTTACATTTGGGAGAAAAGTAGAAGAGAACGTTATTTCCACATAAAGCATCGATGAACCAATTATTAAAGAGGAAGACAATTTTTAAATTAAGTTTGGCCTTGTAATTCAATTCAGAGTGATAGAATGCATAGGCAGGAGATCGAACTACGTGCAAATCATGAAGCCACGGCGGGTTCCTGTAGAACCTCCCTGGGTTACAGGGGATGTCAGACATTAGACATGAAAACATTGACGTTTAAAACTAAATTCAGACTTACGTGACACCGATTCACTGAAAAGAGTTAAATCTTTTTAGAAAACATGTGCCGCAAGAATCGTCAGCTCTAGTATACTCAAATTTGTAGTTCGAATCAATAATTGACCTGAAATGTATCCCAATGTTATCACGGCCTGGAAAATACTCAGCAGCCCCAGTAATGGTTGCATTGGCTGAAAGATCCTTCTCAAAATGAAAAACTATCAAAAAATGATTTGCGATCTTGAATTCGCCAAGAGCAACAGATATCACGTTCTATTATACTGATCGAAAACGAGTCGCTGAAACTATACATTTTGATGTCCTTAATAAGTGGTTTTGCAGAAAATCCAATCAGGAAAATCTTATCATCAAGCTCTCCCATTAATAAGGTGTTATTATTTGTTGTAGGATATACATTACGACACCAAAAATAGCGTTTTTACAGTTTGTAAGTTTATGCCGTCACCCATGTGTCGCTATCCTTCCTACTATATATAGCGTATAAATAATAAAATATTTTAAAGGGAAAAGCTTTGTATTGAATACCTTCAACTGCACCTTTCCCCTGCCTTTCAATTAAGTCAAAAGAGGCCCCACGTTTTCATTTTCTGGTGATCCGCACCAATTAGGTCGCCAAGGGATGGTAATGCAGGTGAGAAACTCTGTAAAAACTGTTGCGTGCTGTCCACGGGGTCCCCTGACATGCCTCACGGGGGGGGGGGGGGGGATGCTGGCTTTCCAGGGTCCTCGGTGGAAATCCCATCCTCGCCAGCTGTGTGTCCCGCAGGAGCCGGAACTGCGCCCTTCCTCCGACATCAGGATGCCTGGGTAGCAGGTGGCAGTGCCTTCACAGGCACCTGCTCAGAGCTGGGTGAACGGAGACGCTTCATCTCTCTCCTCCCGGCTCAAGTGCGCTCTGAGCACCGGCAGCATGGACACCACCAGCGAGCACGTCACAGATGCAGAATCTCGAACACACCCCAGACCTGCGGAGGCAGACTCTGCATTTTCACAGTATTCCAGGACGATGGGTAGGCATGTGAGGGTCTAAGACACACTGCCCTAGATGAACTGCTTGCGGGGACCTCGTCCAAGTTCCTTGTCCCTCGGAGTCTCCGATGTTGCTATTAAAAGTCTTTCCACTAGAGGTCACCGGAGCCAAGTGATTGATTATTTGCTCCGCCCACCAGGCGTGGTCAGGGAAGGGGGAATGTCAGGAATGGGGCTTGGAGTTCCACCATCTCCCCCAGGACCCCTTGAATTGCGCCAGCCTCCTCAGAGGCATATTTAATCAGAAACCTGCATTTGCAAAGGGCGCACTTCCGAGGCCAGATCGCTGGTTTTCCCGGTGGAAACCCTGCTTAGAGGCCAGCTTGGTGGATTGTGGGAGCCAAGGACCGGCGCTCGCTGGGGGTTTACGCTGCTCTTGCTGCCCCTGGGTGACCTCGAGCAAGTTGCCCCTCCTCCCTCTGTCTACATGCCTCCATCCATAAAGTCCGGGCGATCGGACCATGAGATTTTCAGGGTCCCTCTCAAAGCCTAAGCCTGGACGTTGCCATCTCTTCCTCCTGTTGCTGCTTTCTGTCCCGTGCCCCCAACTTTGCCAAGGAAGTACAACCCAGCTTCAGGCTCCTGCCCTCCTCTTCCTGGCCTTCGGGGCCCTGGGAGACCAGGGGCTGCAGCTTGGAATTCTGAGTGTCCGGCAGGTCTGGACTTTAAGGAACCCGGCATTCTGCAGGCAATGGCGCATTTGTCACCGTGCCAAGTAGAGTGGGTTCTAAGCACGGGTGGAGAGGTGCTGGATGGCAGAGGAACAGAGCTAGACCAGCCCAGCCATTGCACGGAGGGGGAAACCAAAGTCCGGGGAAGGATGCGACTATATCCCAGGTCCCCACAGCCCAGCGTCCTTGGTGGAGCTGGAACTAGAGTCTAGGTATGCAGGGACCCAGAAGGCTCGCTCAAGATGCCTTCCAAGTGAGTTGCATGGATTCTCATCGCCTGGGGCTCTGGGGGCCAAATGGTACCCGCGGGCTGATGTTCTCAGGGGAATGGCTGCCCAGACAGGAGCGCAGAGCCTTGGCCAGCAGAGGCGGATGAGGCCTGTTAGGGGCGGCCCACGATCCCCGCGTTGTCAGGGTCTCTGCCAGCAGGGAGGGGGTCTCTGCTCACAGCTGGGGGTCATCCGGCTCTGCACTTGGCTCCAGAAACGTTAACTGGAGACTCTCTAGGCTGGTGGGCCACATGGTGGGCTATGTCACCCCAGAGTGCGGCTCTGACCATGCCACCCTTCTGCTCAAGAGCCTCTGGTGGCTGCCTATTGCCTGAGCACCAGAGCAGATGACACCACACTCCTCAGCTTGGCGTCAATGTCCTGCAGAACTGGGATGGCCCCGCCTTGCTAATGCACACCCAGCCGCCCTGCCAATCGGGCCCACTCGCTGGGCTTGTACATAGGCCCAAATCAGCCTACCCACCTGCCTTCTCCCACTCCTATTACAGAGCCCCTACCAAGTGCCAGGCGTTGCTCTAGGCGCTGGAGAGGCAGCTGTAAGCAAACAGACAAGACCCTGTCCTGGCCAGGCTCATGTTCAACAGCAGACAGGCAGGCAAGAACTCAACCGTGAACTGTGGCATCGAGCAGGGAGGGAAGCAAGGGCGGGGGGGGGGAGGGGGGAGGGTGGTTGGCAGGACTTCAATGTTCCACGGGGTGCTCAAGGAAAGCTTCAGCCAGAAGGTGCCACACGTGCTGAGACGAGGAAGTGTGAAGCTGGGAACACCATCCGGGCAGAGGGAACAGAAGATTCAGAGGCCCCGAGTCAGGAGTGGGCTAGCGCGTTCTGGCATCAGCGAGGCCAGCACGAGGCCAGGGAACAAAAGGAAAGGAGTGGACAATGGGGCCAAAGGGTAACCTTGTGGGGCCATCAGAAGGACTTCAGCGTCTACTCTGAGACAGGCCGAGGCCCTGGAGGGTTTTGTGCAAGGAGTGATAAGACCTGATGACATCACCCTGGGGGCTTAGATGGGGGACGAGGGTGGGAGTAGGGAGACCCTGGGCGGCAACCACGCCTGCCCTGCATCCAGTCCTTTGTGAACACTCCTCCATCTGCAATCTGTGGTCAAGGAACATTCGATGTTCCTTGAACTAAGTTCAAATGGCATGTCCTCAAAAGGCCACACTAGCTCCTCCCCCCTCTATCCCCAGGCAGAAATAGCTTGTTGCGCTTCTGAACCTGCACAGCACTCTCTCTGTGGCCCCTAAGGAAGATCTCACTTGTGAAATTCTCTCCTGCTCCTATACTGGGTGCTGGGCCCTTAGGAGAAAGGGCCCTGGCTGTCTGGGCCACTGTAGACTTGAGCATGTGACCTTATGAAGAGGCTGTGGCTCTCACCTGGGCTGCACATCACAGGCCCCGGGCATCCTCACCCAAACCAGCAGCATCAAAATCTGTGTGTTGGCAGGGTAGTGGGGGGAGGGGGGCGGGGGGGGGCGCGTGTTGTTGAGCATCTGTTTTTTAAAGTTCTCCAAGAGATTTTAGTGTGGCTAAGAGTGAGAGCCACTTAACTGGCAGGCACTGCCGGGGATTTGGGTTAATTTCCGTCTCCCAGAACAGTCAAATGTCCCACAGCAGGGCACAGACAAGTGTCTTCAATTCAAATCCTCCTGCAGCCATGCATTGGATGTTGGATGTGGTCACTTCACCTCTCTGAGCCTTAGGTTCCTCTTCTACACTCCCCCCGCCCCCCAGCATCCAGCCGGCCCTCGGTGGTTTCCTCACAACTGGGATGCATTGTTCCAGGGGCCCACGAGCACCCACATGATAGCCTCATCCATCTGCCTCAGTCTGGACAAGTCCATTTTTCTGTGGGTCCTGTGACATGACAAAGGTTGGAAAGCCCTATTGAATTTGATGCTGTTCATTTTGCCTTCTGTTCATTGCTTAGTAACATTGCTTCATGCTTCTTTTTCTCCCCCCACTGAAGACAAAGTCTTCCTACCTGCCCCCCCCCCTTTTTTTTTTTAGCTAAACGGACTCTTTAAAAAGCCCCCGGACATTCAGTGGAGAAAATCAGAGCCCCGTTTCCAACCATTTGCCTCTTTAATTTTTTTTTTTTTCAACGTTTATTTATTTTCGGGACAGAGAGAGACAGAGCATGAACGGGCGAGGGGCAGAGAGAGAGGGAGACACAGAATCGGAAACAGGCTCCAGGCTCTGAGCCATCAGCCCAGAGCCCGACGCGGGGCTCGAACTCACGGACCGCGAGATCGTGAACCTGAGCTGAAGTCGGACGCTTAACCGACTGCGCCACCCAGGCGCCCCTCATTTGCCTCTTTAGATGAAACAGTTTCCTGTGCCCACCATGTGCCTTTGTGGACTGGGTGACAGAAAGGAGCCCTGGTGGGGCTCCCCTGGACCAAACCTGAGCTCTGACTTCGCACACCTCAGCTGTGACATCAGGCTGCTCCCTTAACGTCCTGGGGCTCCCTTGCTGTGGAGACTAAAACGGGCTGCACGTTCTGCATCACCCATTGTTCAGAGAACAATAGCCAGTGAAACTCTTGTGGAGATAAACGCTAACTTCTGAGGCTGGGCCTTAAGAGACCGTGGGCCTTCTGTTTTGCACTCCTCAGAACCAACCCCCAACCCCCCACCCCACACATAAGCCAGCCTCCAGGCGAGATGTCAGCCTGCACCAGACCACCATGCCGGCAGGAAGCCCAAGCAGCCCCGCGGGGGGAGAGAGAGAGAGAGAGACGCCATCTGGAGGATGCCCGATGCCCACCTCTTGTGAGGGGAGCCTTCCTGGACCTTCCAGCCCTGCTCACCACCAGCGGAATGCATCCGAGCAAATGGCCCCCGCTGATGCCCCGCGGAGAAAAAGAACCACCCAGCTGACTCCTGCCCAAATTCCCGACCCCGGAATTATGAGCAAGGAAAGTGGCTGTTTCAGGCTCCTCAGTCTAGAAGTGGTTTAGCACGCGGTAAGAGATTACTGAGTCTCCTGAAATATGCCTTCACCCTCCTCGGGGGACCGACTTTCAGACAAGCAGGTGTGGGGGACAAGGTGCTATTCTTTTCCCTAGCAGACCATTTCCGAACTCCCCCCATCTGGCCCTCTCTGGCCTGGCGGGCAGCTGTCCCCAGCCAGCTCTGGACTCCACAGGCCTTCCCACCCGAGCTTCATTCAGAAAAGAACGGCTTGCTGCCCTTGACTTGGCCTGGCCTGCCCTCCCCCCCCACCACCTTGTCTCTCCGGGCGGGTCTCTGCAAGAAGGTGTCAGGCCAGACCCTCCTGCCCTTTGTCCCTGAGGCTGGCAGCTCAGGGTCCCCGCCTCAGGCGAGGACAAAAGCAAGCCGAATTGAGAACAGCCAGCGATACGGCGTTTTCTCCAGGAAAAACGTTCAGTGCAGCGAATTCATGCAACATTTCACGCCCCACGCGGGAACAGTCCCAAAGCGAGCCCCAGGATCCTCCCCGGAAGCCGGGGTCCCTCTCCTTTCTTGTACCAGAAGTGCCTTGGCGTGTTCAAAAGGAAGTTGCCCTCAGAGCCTGACAGCTTCCGTTGTGTTGAAATTTTAAGGAAAACAATTATCTGTGATCACAGTAAACCTTCTGGGTAATTTATATTTCTAACGATAGGCAAGTATCTCTTCTCGTTAAAGGTCCAAGTTGCGCCCACAAACATCAAAAGTGCTTTTTCCCCTCAGCTTTCTCTGTCAGTCCCCGCGGCAGCACGCATCTGTGTTATTCTGATCACCGTCTGGAAAGGTCTTGGGGAGGGTTCTGAAGTAGGTAATTTTCACCTCCCCTTGACATTTCCCGAGTGCTGAAATGCCTACGTTTTCTTCTATTGTTTCCTGGTGAAGTGAACAAGAAGTCCCCTCTCCCACCAGCTCTGGGTTTTGTCACGATGACAGCTGGGACTCAGGAGCCAAGGCACGCTTCACTTCAGAAGGGAGGGAGGAGCCCACACCCTGGCGGTGTTTGTTTCACGGAGACCCTCCGTGGCACGAGCTGTGTGTGCTTTAGAGCCACGTGAGCCGCCCCCCCTCCCCCTTGTGAGCTTGCTGGGTTTCAGACGTGGGGTCTGCAGGGGCCGTGGCATTCCAGCGGGGACTGGGGACAATCGGATCAAAGAGGTGTCTCAGCAAGCCCTTGGGCAGGTCCCTCAACTTCTCAGAGCCCCTGCCTCCCCTGTCTGTTAACCTGGGGGTAACACCTGCCTCCCAGCGCCATTGTGTGGACTTAATGAGCCACCAAGTATAGGAACCATTCAGTCAGGGGTGGCAATAGTTTCCAGCGTGCTATGGAAGGAACCAGAACCCACCGGTCCGCTGTGTGCTGACGCTGTGCTGGCCGTTGCCCCGTAAGTTAACTCATGACTCTCCTGACAACGCGCAGGGTACGGGGGTATGTGGGGTGACTCTCAGGGAGGGCGATGAGTCACCTAAGCCAGACTCACCTGATGACCCCCTCATGCTCAGTTCTCCGATGTAAAATCAGCACCTCTGTGCTTCAGTAGGTGATGGACGGATACACCGTAGGACATCCACACCGTGGAAGGTCATTCACACTAAAATGAGGTGGGCTATCAAACCAGGAAGAGACAGCAAGGAAGCTCGGAAACACATGACTCGGTGAAAGAGGTCAGTCTGAAAAGGCAACACGCTGCGCGATTCCATCTACGTGACGTTCTGGAAAAAGGCGAAACTGTGGAGGCCGTAGAGGGTCGGCGGTTGCCGGGGGTCTGGAGGAAGATGGAGAGGCGGATCACAGAGGAATTTGAAGGCAGCGAAGCTATTCTGCATGAAACTATTATTGTGGGTACGTGTCATTACACGTGTGTCAGACCCCAGAGAACGTACAGTGCCTAGGGTGACCGTGACCTACACTCAGGACTCCGGGTGACTGTGATGCGTGGATGCAGGTTCATCGATTGTAACAAATGTACCACCGTGGCGCAGGGTGTCATGGATGGAGAAGAATGTGCGTGTTGGGAGGCAGGAAGCACATGGGAACTCTCTCTGCTTTCCACTCAATTTTGCAAGGCACCTAACACTGTTCTAAGGCATAAAGTTTACTGAAAACAACCACAGGGGGCGCCTGGGTGGCTCAGTCGGTTGAGCGTCTGACTTCGGCTCAGGTCGTGATCTCATGGTCCGTGAGTTTGAGCCCCGCGTCCGGCTCTGGGCTGACAGCTCGGGGCCTGGAGCCCGATTCGGATTCTGCGTTTCCCTCTCTCTGACCCTCCCCCATTCATGCTCTGTCTCTCTCTGTCTCAAAAAAATAAATAAAGGTTAAAAAAAAAAAGAGGTTAGCGGCGCGTCCTGCCGGGGTGGGGGACAGCATCCCATCCGTTCAGGGACTCAAGAGAGCCAGCAGGTAGAAGAAGGGCAAGGGTGCTCTTTGCCTGAGCTGGGACATCCCTCCTCTCCTGCCCTCGGACACCTTCGGTGGTCCTGGTCCCCGGGCCTTCTGAAGTGGCCTGGAGCTGTACCCCCAGCTCTCGGGCCCCCAGCTCACAGATGGCGGGTCATAGGACGTCTCAACCCCCGCAAGCGTGTGAGCCGATCCCCTGTGTGGATCCCAGGGGTTCCGTCTCTCTGGACAATGCCGACTGGTGACCAAGGAGAGTGTCGGTGGGGTGAAGGGACGGAGGAGAAAGCCCTTCTTCCCCTGCAGACACCCATCCTCCCTCTGCCTCGCAGTTACCTTCCCCCCCCTTCAATGCTCTTTTTCCCCGTATGAAACTTCGCAATGTGCTCGGTGACTCATTGCAAGGCCATTAAGCGGCATTAACTCTCTGCCTTCAGAGATGACTAAATCACGACTCAGACTCGTGGGGGGGGACTCAGCTGCCTGGCCACAAGGCAATGTGTGGGTGTGCTGGGGGTCTGTGGAGGTGTAGACAGGTGGGAGGGGTGGGGTGGGGGAGCCTCTGATGTAGCACCCAGTCCTGGTGACACAGAGCTGCGTGATCAGCACCAAGCCCACCATCAAGGAACACAGGAAAGTGGGAGGGGGGGAGTGCTGCCGGCAGGACTTGGATTGGTGGAGGGATAGAGGGAGCAGAGGGCAGGTCTTGGGAGCCCAGAGGCTCTGCTACTGACCAGCCATGCGATGTATGATCCTGGGGAGGGAGCCTCTGGTTCCTCAGAAATTGGAGGGAAGCCCCCTGGCTGGCCACGGCATTAGGAAGATCCCTGGAGAGGTAACACTGGCCACCTTCCTGTCCTAAACGTGGCCAAGGGCGGGTGAGACCACCCCCAGCAAGGAGGCTGGGAAATGATCCTGCTCACAGTGGAAGCATGGCCTGAGCGCACTCTAGACCGCACTAAATTCTGAATGTGGCTCCTCTGCTTCCCGTCTCCCCAGGAACCCACACTTCCGGTTTCGCTGGCCTGGGCGGGACAGGCTCTACAGGTGGTTCCTATACTTGTGCGGCCTGGGCTGGGAGCCTCCCACCTACAGCCGGCCTCCTCCAACTTGAATATGTATACGGATTCCGGGGGTGTCGCTTTGGAACGTAGGTTCTGACTCAGGAGGTGTGAGGGGCTCTGCACGTTGAACCCTGGTCCGCGTGAAGGATGCCAGTGCCAGCTGGCCCAGTGACAGATCACTCAGCTCTACAGTCATGGGTCTCGAACTTCCCGGCATGTCAGTGTCTCCCCAGGGAACCGTTGACATGTGGATTCCTGGGGGAGGGTAAGGCTGGCGGGGGCGGTCCTGCGGTCACCCTGTCCCAGCAGTCCCAGGTGGGGCCGCCATACTCCCGCACGCTGCTTTTCTGTGACTGGTGCAGTGGCTGCCCAGAGTTTAAGTCACCAGGTGCTGCAGATGCCCTGAGGGCACAGAGTCTCTGGAACACTCAGCCCGGTCTGCGGAGGGCGGTTCTCAACTGTCAGTGGCACGTGTCTATCCTCCTGGGACCCACAAAGGGTGACTGGGCCCCTTGATTCCTTGATTTTGATAATATCGATTTGAATATCGGTTCCTTGATTTTGATGAATATCTGAGCCAAGGGATCGGTTCAGTCCTCTGGTTACGTTTACCCCACGCCAGCCTGCCGAGAGTTGGGATTTCTGTGCCCCACCCCAGCTCATCTGACCCCCCCGGGTGGACAGCTGGTGATAGTGGGACCGTAGTTCGGACACATCACTGATTACATCCGTTCCCTGTGGCTGCTGTCACAAATTGCCACAAACCCAGGGGCTTAAACAGCAGAAGTGTATTTTGTCACAATTCTGGAGGCCGGAAGTCTGAAATCGGTATCACGGGGCCAAAATCCAGGAGAATCCGTTTCTTACCTCTCTTAGCATCTGGTGGCTACAGGCTCTCCTTGACTTGTGGCCACACCCCTCCAACCTTCAAGGCCAACATCTTCGTATGTCTCCTGGTCATCTCCACGTCGCCTTCTCTGTGAGTATGGTGGCCCCCCACCCCCGCCTGCCCATGCCTCTCTCCTGAAGGATACCTGTGATCGCATCTAGGGCCCGCCTGGTAATCCAGGAGGACTGCCTCACCTCCTGTGAGCACAGCATATGTAATCCAATCACGTCTGCAACCACCTTTCCCCAATAAAGTAACATTCACGGGTCCCAGGAAGGAGGACCTGTATCCTGGGGGCTCATTTTTGGCCTGGTGCACTGATGGTCTGAGAAAGCCCGCAACCTAGCTATCCTCCAGAAGACAGCCCACCAACCTCCTTCTTCACTTTACTTTGTAGGTTTGGCCTGCAGCCAATGCTTGGAACTGGCAGGAAGTCAATAAACATCTGTTGAGTACCTTGAAGGGGCTGAAGCAGCAGTAGAGAAGGAAGTGTGGCAAAAGCAGCAATGCAGATTCGGAGAGCAGGTGGAAAAAAAAATCCAAAGGCAGCTGGTGGGACAATGGGACTGACGTGTGGGAGGCATATTTAGATGTCGCACTGAAGAGTTTGGCCACTGTCCTGAAGGCAAGAAAGAGCTCCTTACGAGGTCTTAGCACAAGGTGACTCATTCATTCATTCATCCAACACACACACATACACACACATTCCAAAGAGAGAGAGAGAAAGATTTCTTTCAGGCAATCGGTTCATGTGGATCGTGGGGGCCGTCAAATCCAGTCTGCAGGGCAAGATGGCAGGCTGGAGACCCAGGGAACAGCAGATGCTGCAGCTCATACCTGAAGGCCATCTGCTGGCAGAACTCCTTCTTCATCAGGGGACCTCAGTCTTTCTCTCTTAAGGACTTCAACTGATTAGATGTGGCCCACCCACACTGCAGACAGAAATCTGCTTTCCTCAAAGTTCACTGATTCGCATGTCACTCTCCTCTAAAAAGATATCTTCAGAGCAACATCTGGACCAGCGTTTGATCAAAGCTGTTGCCCACGGCCTTGCCCATGCCACGTATTAAAGTAGCACATCACAGGGGCGCCTGGGTGGCTCGGTCGGTTAAGCGTCTGACTTCAGCTGAGGTCATGATCTCACGGTTTGTGGACTCGGGCCCCGTGTCTGGCTCTGTGCTGACAGCTCAGAGCCTGGAGCCTGCTTCAGATTCTGTGTCTCCCTCTCTCTCTGCCCCCCCCCCCCCACTCGCAACTGTGTCTCTATCTCTCGAAAATAAGTAAAACGTTAAAAAAAAAAGTTTGTTGTTGCTGTTTTTAAAAAAGTAAAGTAGCACATCACATAAAATATAACACATCACAGCTGTTGTCTTTCTGGTACATTCAGATTTATGACTTGAATCTTTGTGGACTGCACCTTGCACCATTACATAATAATCCCTCTTTGTTCTTGTGAACGCTTTCTGCCTTGAATTCTTCCTTATACGATACTCGTTTGCTGTGCTTATTTATTTTTTTAATTTCACTTTCAGTTGCTGTGCACTTTGGAACTCTATTTCTCATCCTTTGGGGGGCATTCCTTGCAAATCGCACTTCATCACCGGATTTGTATTTTTACCCCAGTCTTACAGGCTTCGATGGGAAATTCAGCCCATTCACATTTTTTATGAAAGTCGACGTGCATGGTTTTATCCATTTCTTCTCGTTTTATGTTTACTTGGACTAAACTTTGTTGCTGTGGCTATTTTCTCCTTCCCTCCTTCCTTAATTTTGCTTCCCTGCTCATTCTCTCCACCCACAACCTCCCCCTATTGATGCAGAAGGTCTCCTCTGCTTCTTTTCTCTTTCAGCTCCTGATAGTCATAATTAAACCGACACCCCCCCGGGAACGTGTGAAAAGTAAACGGAGACAGCACGCCCCCCACAAGATTGTTCCTTTCCCACTCCCTCCGCCCCCAGTGCAGGCACCAGAACGGCCCTCCCTCTCCCCCACAATCAGATGTGATCTCAGGATGTCCGACCTCTGCACTCCACCCCTTCCTCCTTCAGGTCCGGGGGCGGTGGAGATTGAGTCTATTTTTACTCCCAGATGAATACCAGTGTCCCTTACACCATGTGGCGTATGCTTCAAGGATCCTTACTTAGCAATTATCCTACAAAATCCCAGGCATGTTTAGATTCAATCACGTATCTCGCAAGGGTCACTGCCAAACCACCATTTCCTGTTCCCGGCTTCTGCTCTATCCTGAGAGGCTCCTGTGTGACTGGTCCACCTGGGGGGCGTGGGGGGAGGGACTTCCAAGGGGAAAGGGGAGCCTCTCCACCTCTTGCGGTCCTGCCCCGTGGGATACTTTATTTCTTATTCCCCAACAGAGGAATTCCAACACAGCAGTGGGGACTCCATCATGGACCGTGATCAGATAGATCATCAGGGCCCCTGGACATTGTTCCAAACTCCCCTGGGAATGGGCACTAGCCAGATTCTCCTGCCTTCGGTGCAACTGGTTCTTTCTGGAATTCTGCAAGACATTCTCCCTTTGGACTTGGAGCCTTCCCTGCAGAGTTTCAGACGGAGACATGTTCCTCTGCGTTTCTTTCACTCGTGTCTCCCCCGCCCCAGCTCCTTTTGGCGCTCCGAGCGGTGTGTGTGCTGTGCCTCCTGGAACTGCCCCACGGCCTCTCGGTTTTCTTCAACCAACAGGGGTGGACGACAAGCCATTTACGTCCCTGTAGACAACAAAGAAGGAGCTGGCAAGGCCCTCCCATGTCGCTGAAGGAAGGCTGTCTGCTCTCAGCCTCCCAGGTGTGAGCAGGGCTGCTGGCTCCCAAAGGTGGGCTGCACAAGCCTTTCAGGAAGCCCCCCAATCCTGCGAGCTGAAGGAGAGGACAGGCAGTGAAGACGGTGGGCTGGAAATAAAAAAAAAAACAACAACTCATCTCCTGGGTTTTCAAAGAGCCGAAGGAGCCCAATAGATGAATAAGAGAGGAGATGCTTTTCAAAATGAAGAAACAAAGAAAGTCTAACCTCACTAGTGACTGTGGAAATGTAGACTACAGAGGCAATGAGACCATTTCTCATTTACTGTAGTAGGAAAGGGGTAAAAAATTCTCCATGCCAGTGTGCACCCCTCAGAGGTGAACTGGAGACAACATGGAGGCATTTGTTTTGGTAAAAATGTATCTCATAGACCTGAAAAAGCCTATCAGGATCAGTGCTTCTGTTTCTAGGACTTTGTCCTTATGAAACAGACATGCGCAGACACACGCGAGTGTGATCACAGGGCCTTTGGGAAGCCCCTTTTCCAATACGCATAGACCCCAAAACGTGAACAGTAATCGTCTTTGAATGATTTTTTTCTTCTTCCTACGTTTTGGAATTCTCCAAATTTTCTGTAATAAGAGGCGAAATATTTCCACGTGGCGTTGGCCAAGTAACTACCTATGTCCAAACCTCAATTTTCTCATGGATAAAAAAACAAGCCCCATGCCACCTTCCTCAATCCCACCCTCATTAGAGGTGTAGTGAAAAACCTCAAGGTAGGCAAGCCCCCCCCCAAACTGAACCTGGGTGCTGCTCTGTGCCCATTTCCTCCCCTCCCCTGCGAGCCTTAGATGAGATGGGGTCACACACGGGGGGGGGCAGCTGGAGAATTAGATGAGGTGACTGATGTGAACCACACAGCTTTTTTTTTTTTTATTTAAAAAAAAATTTTTTTTCAACGTTTTTTATTTATTTTTGGGACAGAGAGAGACAGAGCATGAACGGGGGAGGGGCAGAGAGAGAGGGAGACACAGAATCGGAAGCAGGCTCCAGGCTCTGAGCCATCAGCCCAGAGCCCGACGTGGGGCTCGAACTCACGGACCGCGAGATCGTGACCTGGCTGAAGTCAGACGCTTAACCGACTGCGCCACCCAGGCGCCCCGAACCACACAGCTTTTGACGCAAGTCCCCAGGGCTGTGTGTTCACTATATAGAATCCATGTCCCAAACCATCTGGGATCTTTCCCGCCAACATGTTGGTAACACATCTCTGGCAGCCACACTGAGCGGATTTCTGTAATGATATGCTAGGACAGACACCCCAGGTTGGCTGTGAGGACCAGATACAGAGCAGACACGGCCAAGGGGGCCACCCACCAGGGCCTCGTGTTCCCAAGGGCCTGACTTAAGGATAGACCTTTACCCTCATCTCCAAACGACACCTCTCAGACATAAGACAGGACAGAAAGAAGAGGGTTTCCAAACTGCCTGAGCCTCACACATCACCCCACCCAGGGCTGATACATTTTCTTAAACGAATCCTACAATTACTTTGTGAAAAGCATGCTATGTTGCGTTTAATTTCGTGCATTTAAAGCTGTACTTGGTTACTTGTACCAGATTTTCTATCCCTACTGCTAGATCTGGGGAGCCCTCTCTCTCTCTCTCTGGCAGGGCTGGAATTAAGGCCTCTGGCTCATAGCAGACACTCCACTGTTAATTAGTATTGCAGTAACAGTGATAATGCATCTGGGGCCAGAGTAGTGGGTGAAGGGTGTCCCGAGTCTAGTCCAAGGGTCCAACCACCTGTTAACAACTAAAGGCAAGGGGCCTGCCTCTGCGACCAAACACCTTGCGGGCGGGGCCCGGCCGAGGCCGTGGCGGGGAGGGGGCGGGGCCACGACGGGGTGGGACGGGGCCGAAGCCGACTCCGCTCGGAAACTTTCGCTGTGGGCGGGTCGGACCCGCCCCCCGGCTCCCTCCGACCGCGCGGCGCCAGGGGGCGGTCGGCGGCAGCCCCGGCGAGGCGCGCCGTGACTGGCGGAGGCGCGCGGTGATTGGCAGGCGTGCCGGCCGCATAGAGGACAGAGCAGGAGCCGCGTCTTCCGAGCCGCGCCGGGAGTGGAGCGCGGCCTGCGGCCCCGCCCGCGGCCCCGCCCTCGGCCCCGCCCCTCCCGCGGAGGGCCGCGCTCGCAGGCTCTCTCCGCCGCCGGAGTCGCTCCCTCCGGCCCGGCTGCTTCGCTCCGGCCCCTGGGCGTCCGCCTCCTCGCGAGCAACTTTTCGGTGGGCCCGGAGGCCCGAGGGCGTCGCGGCGCCGCGTGCAGCCCACTCGCGGCCGGGTGAGTACTTCGGGGCGGGGGGCGGCCCCGCGGGGGCCTGGAAAGAGAGCCGGGAGACGCCGCCCGCCTGGGGCCTCAGTTTCTCCGTCTGGGCGACTGCTCCCAGCGCCCCCCCACATGTTCCCCAGAAGGTAGAGGGCCGGGTCCCGCCCCGCTTCACGGCGACCGCTCCACGGCGACCACTCCCCGGGCTTGGGTTGGGTCTTCCTCGAGGGGTGCGCGCCCCCTCGGCCGCAGCCCGGCGCCCCGGGAATCGCGGGGCCCCGCGGGTGGCCGAAGGCACCCCTGCCCGCGCCCCGCAGCGCCGGTCCCGACGTGCCCCGTCATGGCCCTTCCCCCGCGGCCGGCGGCCGGGCTCGGCGGGTCCCAGGGCGGCCCTCGCTGCCCGCCGGGACGCGGGGGGGTCCAGCCCGCACTGGGGAGCGGGCCCGCCGGAGGGGCAGCCCCTGGGTCAGGCCGAAGCCCCCACAGCCCACTTGGAATCTGTGTCGCGCTTCCTCTTCCCCTGGGGCTCCTCCTCAGTAAGCGGGGGAGGGGAGTGGCAGCCCTGGGTCCTGGCTGGTGCGAACCCGGCGGGGGGCCCCACCTCGGCCACATTACTTTCTGTTTTGACAGATGGCAGCTTTCTGCGGAATCTCGCCCTGCCCTTTTGGATGTGATGGAGCCATGCCCTCCCACCCCATTTTTTTGTAGTTGATGTTAAGAAATTCCAAGGAGCTAACATTTGTACAATATTTACACTACCCTCCCCCGTAGTCTTAAGGGACCAGGAATGATGGCCCCATTGGACACATGGCGGAGCTGGGGCTCACTGGGGATTGGTGACCTGCTCAGGGCAGGACCACGAAGAGCGCAGGGGAAGACTTCCGCCCCAGGCTGCACTGAAAGCAATCCCAGTTCTGCCTCTCCTCACCTTGGACAGTGACCCCTGGCATTTGGCCTGTTTATAAAGGGCTTTCCCTCCCGCTGGGATCTAGCCCTGCTTGCAGAGTGCCCTGGGTACCCTCTGTGCTGGACGCCCCCTCTCACTGCAGCCCTAGTGAGGGGAGCCCGGAGGCCACACTTACCACCATCCAGGCCCGGCCCCCATGTCTCCAAGAGGCTGTGATTCTCACGGGAGCCCCAAAGTGTCTGACCAGGGATTTAGAGGAAGTTTCCCCTGTATAACCTCTCCTTTGCTGTGACCCCCCCCCCCCCAGCCCCCAAGCACATGGAGCTTTGAGCACAGGGAAGGTTGCTGGGAGACCACATCCCACCTTCCTTCCCAGGATGAAATGTGTGGAGGACTCCCTACTTAATACCTCACCAGCCCCTCCCAAGCCAGGGCTGGACAGGCCTTGGGGGCTGGTCACAGAGGGGCCCCCAGCTCAAGAGGTGCCTGAGCACTGGGACAGAGACCAAACCCTGGCGCACGATGGTGGTGATAAGAAGAATCACAATAGGGAAGGAGCCTTACGCTCCTTTATAGGGCTCCTGCCCTCTTGCACATCCCCGCCTCGGAAAGTGGCACCACTGCTGTGGCCCCCGGCCACAGACCAGGCCACTCTCCGCGCCCCCACCCCTCCCATTGTGTTGGTGATACTCCCGCCTCTCCTGGGTCCAGAACCACTCTCAGATAACCTGCTCTGGACCAGGCCTTCTTACCTTGCCCTGGAGAGTTGCCCAGCCCCTTCCCTGGTCTCCCCATCCTGTCCCCACACAGCCCTGGTGGTTCTGTAACTGTCACTTTCCTGCTCGTCACTGTCTTGTACTCCTTCTGGCCCTGGACCCAGCTCTGGCTCCAAAGCCTGGCACTCATTCAGGCCCTGGGAACCTGCCCTAGCCGCCCACACAGCTTCTTCTCATTCCTGCACCCCATCCCCAAGCAGTCACTTCCCAGCCGCCTGCACCTTCCTGGTGACATTGCTGGTCACTCTCACCCCACCCCATCCCCACCGCCTTTCCTCCTGGGCAGTCCCCTGTTGGAATGCCCACGCGCCTTCCTTCCTCCTCCTTCCTTCCGCCCTCACCTGGCTCACACCTGCCTGCTTTGAAGGCTGAGTCGATCCCTCCCCTGACTTCCAAAGCGGAGTGAGACCCCCACCTTGGGTGCTTATAGCCCCAAATGCTGCTCTGTCTTTGTGGTTGTCTGTTGAGGTGACCTCCTTCCCACTGGGCGTGAGCTGCTGGAAGGCCAGCCCTGCGGGGGTCCTCTCTGGGGCGGGGAGGCCAGCTCAGTGCCTGGCAGGGGATCCGCCCACTGTCCGTGTCTGCTGTCCCCCTGGGGCCTGGTGTGCAGTGGGGGCTCGGCCACCGGGGAGACATTCATAACTGTCCTTGATCAAGGACTAGGGTATTCCCAACTTGACTCCCACTTTGTTCCTGTGCATTTGGCACGTTGAGTGGAGCCGGAATGTTCCTTGGTTTGGCCCTTAATACTCTGGGGCAAAAATAGGTATCTGGGAGCCTCCAAGGGCTTTGTGCCCTTGTCTTGAGGAGTAGCCCAGTGCCAGGGGCTGGGCTCCCAGACCTTGGGAACCCCTGGGTCCTCTTGCTTGGGGCTCAGTCGCAGATGGGTTTTAAAATCTATTTTGTCTTAATTTCAAGAACCTTATTATTATAGGAAATTAGAGAAATACATTGAGAAAAAAGTCTAAAATAAAACCAGCCATAATCCTTCCCCCCAGACAGAGTCAGTGTTGACAGTTCGGGGGCCATTTTCTTCCACGTCTTTCTGCAGGTGGGTTTTGGTGTCATTCTAAAGAGACAGGCTGATTCTCATGCTGTTTTAAATCCTGCTTAACAGTGTTATACCAACACTTTTCTTGCCTTTAAACATTTATTTGTACACAGGGTCGTGGGTAACGTCTGTATAGGACAGCACCGCGCCGACGGGTTGTAATTTTCAAAACTGGTCTCTCTGGATGGTGCCTGATGTCTGCCTGTGTGTGAAACCTGTGGGCATCCCTGCTTACTCTCCTGGGCTGGGGCTCTAGTGTGGAGGCTTGAGCAACTTGAAGGCTTCCCGTGGGGGCTTGTTCCAGAGGTGGGGCCTGCCCCCCGGGAGAGCGGGGGGGGGGGGCCTGCCTGCACAAGGACTAGAGTGTTTGGGGCAGAAGACCACACGTGGTCATCCTGCTCTGTGTCTCAATAGATGCATGGTCCGTGCAGTCCCCTCTGGGGGTGGGAGCTCCTCAGCCCAGCTCCTTAGTGCTGGAATTCGTGTTTTGATGGGATAAAAATATGCCTCGGTGCTCACGTGGAAAGAATGCCAGCCACTCTGCTTTTTTGGAGCTGACACAATGACAGGTTCCAAGCTCCCGCTCTGGCCATCAGGTGGCAGTTGGGCTTGACTGGTCCCCCCAGCAGGCAGGTTGGAGGAGTCTTGGGGCCGGGGCCCAGCTGGAGGATGATGTGCCCGTTTTGCAGTCAGGACGCTGGTGTCTGGGGGGGGGGAGGGAATTGCTTAGAGTCACAGGGCAAAAGGTCCTGGAAGCTTCTTGCCCGGCCAGCGCACCTTCCCTGAGGCCAGGCTGCCTCAGTGTCCCTTGCGCCCTAGGCCCCTAACATGTGTCAGGCAAGGCAGCAGCTAGTCTGGGTGGATGAGGTCCAGCTCCTGCCTTCCGGGCTCCTAGCATCACGGGAAAGAAAACTTGTCAAAGAAGGAAGGACCAGGGGCACCTGGGGGGCTCGGTCGGTTGATCATCTGGCTTCAGCTTGGGTCATGATCTCATGGTTCGTGGGTTCGGGCCCCGCGTCGGGCTCTGTGCCGACAGCTTGGAGCCTGGAGCCCGCTTCGGATTCTGTGTTTCCCTCAGAGTCTCTCTGCCCCCCCCCCGCTCACACTCTGTGTGTGTGTGTCTCTCTCTGTCTCTCGCTCTCAAAAATAAATAAACATTAAAAAATTTCAAAAAAAAGGAAAGACCAGACACTTGTGGGGGGTCCTTCCACCAGGAGATGGTCTGTGATCCTTCCTGTGACCCAGCCATGGCAATGAATTGTCTCCTGTGCTTTAAAATAACAAGACTTCTGATCCCAAAAGGGCTTGACCAACTCTCAGAGACCCTGCAAATTAATTTCCTTTTATTCATTCATTCTTACTAACCGTTTTACTTGAAACAGTCATTTTGACTGCCATATGAGATGCATGATACTTAGCCCGCAGGCCAGCCAGAACCTGTGTTTCCCTGGAACCCCTTTCATAATGTGTTTTTTCAACTGAGTATGCCTTTGTTCAGCACCTGAGAGAACTAGCTTGTTTATTTGTTGTTTTTTAATGCTTTATAGTTTGCAGATTACTTTCTCCTCCTCCACACCCTTAGTCCCCATAGCACCTCTACATGGAAAGTGTTATTCTTATTTGACAGATGAGGAAAAACTGAGAACAGGGAGGCTAAGTAGCTACAGGTAAAGGGAAGAACTGGGATTCACTCCTCATGTTGCTTGGTAGTAAAGTCGTGTCCAATTGGCTGGGGACGGAGCTGTCCCTCCAGACCTGGGGCGTCCTGGTAGGAGGGGGAGTGTTACCCGAGACAGGACTCAGCAGAGGCAGCGGGGAAACTCCCAGGAAGGAGGCACGCTGGGGCCTTGGCTTGGATGTCCAGTGCTGGGGGAAGGGGCTCTGCCAGAGCGCAGGCACGGGGTCAGGGGGAGGCGGAGGACGGCTTTGGGAGCAGGGGAGAGGGAAGAGAAGGCGTGGCAGGGGTCGGATTTTGAAAAGAGGCCGCATTTTCAGAGACGGGCTTTGTGGGTTTGAATTCTGACTCCCACACGGTGAGCTGTGTGGCCTCTAGCAAGGTATCCCGTTTCTGGACCCGCGTTTCCTCGTCTGCGAAATGGGGTGAGGGTTGAAGGACGAGCCACTTCTCCATCTGTCACACCTGGGTAGCAGCGGTGCCCGCTTCACAGGGCTGTGCGAGGAACCCCGAGAAAATGCACGGGAAGCGTTGAGAACGGTGTGCTCCAGACACATGTGCGTTCCTGTCAACGACCCGGGTGCCCCGGCGTAAGGTGGCCGTCTTAAGATGAGCTGCCCTCTGCCATTCCAAGAAGGTGGCACTTGATTCTGGGGGCAGCCGGCCAGGTGAGGTGGCTCGGTAGGACGTGGCCCGGTGTGGCCTAAAGAACAGACTTGTTTGCTGTCTCGGCAGGACTCTGTTCTGTGTCCCAAGTCACCCGCCGGTCTCCCCGCCCGCCGCTGGCTACGTGCTCCCTCGGGTCTGTGCGCGCCGAACAGCGAGTTTCCCGGAACTTGCCTCTTTGTTTGGTTTCCCTGAAGCCCAGGAGTTTGGAAGCTACACCAAGCGCATCGATGTCCAGGCAGAGTCACGTGGCTTGGCCAGGCTTTTGTTTTGCCCCCGGGAGATGTTTTTAAATAAGGACTCTATCCCTCTGAGGCAGGAATGTCCAGATTGAAATCGGTGGGGTTGTTTGGCGGACACAGATCCCATCTCCCGGACCCGTTTGTGGCTGGGGACAGGGCAAGCACGGCAGTGTAGATCCCGGGAACAGGCCACCTCCACCCTTCTTGGGACAACGGTCTCCAGAAACATCTGGTGAGCATCTACCCTGCAGGTGCTTGGAGCTGGGTGTTTGGGGACCCCTGGCCCCCTTGTGCAGCCTGTAGTCTCTAGCCTCATCTCGTCCTCACGGCACCCCCTCACTTTGGGCGATTGTCCCATTCATAGTGGAGGAAACTGAGGTGCGGGGAGGGGCGTGGCCCTCTCAGGACCGCAGAGCCGGGGCGGGGCGGGGGGGGGGGCCAGAGTTCCATTAGCAGAAGGGGGTGGATGTGGCCTTGAGTCCCGGGGAGGGTCACGACATCTTTTTGGAGTCTGAGGAGAAGCCTCGCCGGATCCCCCTGCTCAGCGCACACATAGACCCCGTCAGGGGCCTGTGTCCCCCTCAAGTCTATCCAGGGCACTGGGTCGAGGACCCTGGGGCACCTCCCAGAGCTTCCGGCTCCCTGCCCCGTGACTTCGGTTGCCCTCGGTTGTGGCGGTGCCGGTTTCTGCCTTGCTGCTCAACAGCACGTGAGGTCCCTTTCCTGGACTGATGGAGCCCCACCCCCTGCCACGAGGTGGCTGTAGGTCTGTGCTCTCCCGTCTGGGCCGGTTCGCCCCCTGTCCCTAGGTGCTCCCCTCTGCTTTTTAGGGTGTGTTCGTGTCTGGTGGCACTCGGGCTCCGCGGTTGTCCTGTGGTTCGGGCCAGCACGGATGGCTCTGCGGTTGGGCGGGTCTGACTGAGTCCCAGCTCCACGGGCGTTTCCCTCCCCTACAGAACGTGAGGCGGCCCCTACCCCACTTCCCTTTTCTGTCCCTTCTCTGCCCAACACTCGAGGCCCGAGCAGGCTGGGCCTGGCCCGCCTGGCGTGTCTTACCCTCGGCTTTTCTCCTCCGCAGGATGGACCCCGGCGCCCCCTCTGCGAGCCCCTCTGGCCCGCAGCCTCCACCACCGCTGCAGCCCCAGGCCCGTTCGCGGCTCAATGCCACTGCCTCGGTGGAGCAGGACGAGAGCGGGGTGCCCCGAGCCCCTGGACCCCAAGTGGGACGCGGACCGGATGTAGGAGACACAGCTGCCCCAGCCGTGGCCCGGACCCCGAGCCCTCGGAGCCAAGAACGAGCGGACAGAACAGGTAAGGGGCGGGGCCTGGAAGGCAGCAGCCCTCAGCACACGTGGCTCAGGCGCCCTGCGCGGTTCTCCCTGTGGAGCAGGGCCGTCGGGCTCCCACCCGCGCGGCGGGCTTTGCTCTTGGTGCGCAGACGTCACGCTTCCCACCTGATGGCTCACCCTCGGGGCTGGCGCCGGTCCCTCAGCAGGTCCTGTGGGTGAGAGGTCCTGCTCTGGTCCCGCACGGCGCTCAGGGAAGCCCATGTGGTCCCCCCTGCCCCCGGCCCAGTCCCCAGTGCCCTGTGGACCATGGTCCCCCATCCCCAGGCTGGACAGCTAAGGGCCGCCCCCCTCCCCACTCTTGGGCCCCTCTGAGGTTTTCATTCCCTGAGGCCTTCCCGGAGTCACCTCTCAGGGGCAGAGGTGAGCCGGTGCGTGGGCCTCAGTGGGACCGGATGGTTGGCCGTGGTGCTGGCTGTCTCGCTGACCTTGGGGGAGGGGCACTAGCCCTTGGGCCGTCCTCCATCCAGCTCCCGCTCCCCGAGTACGGCCCTGAGTGGGCATGGGTGGCACACGTGGGTCAGGTCTGCCCCCGACTCCCATGAGCCCACGGTCTGGTGGAGAGCAGAGGGAAGCATGTGGCCTGGGGAGCACCGAGGTGGCCCTGGGCCCAGGGCCGCGGCGGTGGGAAGAGACGGTGCCCGAACAAGAGGTAGGTGGGAGGAGAGGGCATGGCGGCCGAGAGAGCCTGGACCTCCGGTGACGGTGGTGAGGTTGGGAAGGGAGGGATGCGGGGATAACGCTCATCTGGCCTGTGATGGAGATACACTGGGAGGGAGCTGGGGGCAGGACTGGTCACTGGGCCGGAGCACAAGCCTCGTCTGAGACGTTTCTTCATGCTCTGGAGGCTGCTGTGGGTAGGAACGGCCGTGCGTCACCGTGAGCTTCGTGGACACTCAGAGGCAGGAGCCCCAAGCCTCTGGCTCCGATGTTTGTGGCGAGTGTAGCTGCTGTCAGCTCCGTTCTTTCTGGCACTTTACCCTGTACTTTGCAGCGCGTGTCTCACTCCCAAAGGAACCAACCCCTCCACCTAGACCGTGCGCTCGAGCACAGGTGGGGTCATGGTCATGCTGTCCTGCTCAGAGCGCCAGGTCCCGTTCCTTGTCTTCTTGGGGTACCGGCCCCTCCTCCCTGCACACCCAGACTGTTCTCTGTCCCCCAGGGCAGCCTCCAGGCCTCCCCATCTCCCTGCGCATGTGGGAAGCTCCGCCCAAAATGTGCCTTCACTGTCTCCACCTGCTGGAATCCTACCCGGCTCTTAGGGCGCGGCTGCCTCCTATACTTTCTGACCTTGACCCACAGCAGGCAGTACACGAGCCACCCTTACCTGACCTGCATGCCTGCACACGCGTGTGCGCGCACGCGCGCGCACACACACACACACACACACACACACACACACACCCGGTGGCAACAGAAATTTCCAAAACACCACTTTTCTCGCTGCGCGTGCTGCAGTCAGATCGTGTCCTTTCTCTTCCTTTGATGTAAAAGCAAACGCCGCTCGTGGGCAGTTAAATGGATTTCGGGATTTAGTGTGTCGAGACAGGCCTGCATTTTATAAAACGCTTTCTGCAGTTTGGCTCCGCTGCCGGTTCTCTGTGCACATTTCCAGGCCGGGACTCCCCGGGGCACGTGTCTGCACACGAACCGTCACTTGTTGTCGGGGCCCTGAGGCGCCCCGGGCAGGGCCGGGGCCTGACTCTCACGGTGGCGCACCCCCCGCAGCCACGTGCCCTTGACGGAGTCGGGAGGCCACGGCGAGCCTGTTCCTGCGTCTGAGGAGTGGGCGCGACCTCGCCAGCACGTGGAGTCCTGCCGGGACCTTGTACGCCAGGCAGACCGTCGTCAGGCCCCGGCGCGTGCAGAAGCGTGCTGGCGGGTCGGTGCAGGGCCGAGTCCGGGCCCGTGGTCCCCCTGGGCACCCTGTGCCGGTGCACAGCAACCGTCTGTACCTTGAGCTGCAGCACAGTCACCAGACAGCCCGGCGCCCTGGCTCCCTCACCCAGATCCTCTGCAGACCTCCTCCTGGGGGGCATCTGCTATCTTATGATCCCCCATTGAACCCCTCTTTGGACTGGTCTTCATGTTGGCTCAGGCCGTGTGTGTGCACCAGACTTTTTCTCTCCCCCAAGGGAAGCTTGTTGTGCCGCTAACTGGGTGTGTGCGCGTGTGTGTGTGTGTGTGTGGTAGGGGGTGGGGGCTCTCTTCACCTCCTCTGTCACCGCCGGTGGGTGGGATGCTATGACCTCGCTCCTTGTTCCCAGGCTGCTGAGGTGAGGCTTCATCCCCCAGGTGGTCTGTATGAGCTAAGGAAGTCCAGCTGTCACGGCCCCCTGGCCACACCTCACCTCCCCTTTCTCATCTCACCCAGGCTTTGTCATTTTTCTCTTCCTCTGGACAGGTCGCCGCTTAAGTAGACCACCCCCAGCTCAGCCATGCCGCCCGTGCGGAACCCCCAAACCCACCGTGAGCACCTGCTGTGTCTATCTGTGTGTGCCACGTGGCCAGCCCTGTCCGCAGGGCTTTCCGTGGGCCACGTCTGACCCCTCACAGCAGCCTGTGAGGGAAGTTCTGTTATCACCCCACCTAGAGGGGAAGAAACTGAGGCACAGACTTGCCCAGGTGACCCACTGCTGTGTGTCGGGTGCACAGGTGACCCGAGTCTCCTGGGTTAACACCAGCCCCGCCCAGCAGAGTTCAAACTCTGGTTGAAGCAGGCTTGAGGCTCCCCGTACAGTTCACGCTGGGCCAGTGCCTGCTTTATTCCAGAAACTCACCCGGTCCTTGGGCACTTCTGATCTTTGCATCTCCTTGAAAGATCACCCGGTTCTCCGCTTTGTCTCCGAGGCCTCTGGGCAGGCAAGGGGGCTTGACCCTGGGATCTCAGCCACAGATGCCTCACGGCTGCAGGGCATGGAAACCAGGGCTAGAAACACACTTGGTTTTAATCTGAGTGTGCAAAACAGCCCCAGGAGGGCGGGGTCGAGACTGCAAATTTCAGGTAGGAGCCAGGAGATGGCTGTGGCCTCTGGTTGCTGTCCACCCCCAAGAGGGGGGAGGGAAGCGGGCCCTGGTCAGTCTCACGGCCTTGGGGTCCCAGCCCCCTCGTACTGCTCTGCGGCTGACACTGGTCACTGAGGCGGATGCAGCGGGCCCTGCCCTGCTAGCCCTGCGCAGCCCAGACGGCGCCTGCCCCCAGAAGGGCTTTGTGGGCACGTTTCGGTGGATTCCCTGACCTGTGTGTCTGCAAACGTGTGACGCGCATTAGTTAGGTAACACCGAGAGTAAGAGTGAAAGTGACACGTCCCGTGCTGGGTACGCGTGAGGTTCTCTGCCTTAGCTCACTCGCTTCTCCAACATTTTCACGAGAAAACCTAGGGGAAGAGCGGCAGTAGATACCCCGAGGCCCCCAGCTGGTGAGGGGGAGGTTCAAACATACTCTGTGACTCTGCCTACCCGGGGGTGGCAGGCGGGGCCCTGCCACATGCCCCGTGCCTTCAGGCCCTCTCTTCAGGGTGCCCAGGGCAGGAGCAAAGCAGAGACCTCTGGGCTGAGGCCTGGGTGGTCTCGGGTGAGGACAGAGGGGTCCGCCCCCCAGGAGCCCTTGGGCCACGGGGAGTCAGAAGCAAACAGTAACGGTCCTGGCGGGCAGGCACCATGCTAGGGAGAGCTGATGTCATGGGGGCCCGGGGAGCACGAGACACCCTTTCTGCTGACCTCGGTTTGCGGCGGGTCTCCAATGGGACCGCCAGCCCTGTACAGCCTCCCAGCTGCGGGGCCACGGATGGGGGTGCTGGAGCCCTTGGGCACCCCAGTGTTGACGGAGGACCTGCCCAGTGTGGGCAAGACAGGAGGGGCTCTGCCCTCCAGGGGGGGGTCCTGGGTGGGTAAATGAAGAAGGGTCAGCACGGTACGGGGCATGCTGGATGCTAGGCCTGGGACAGGGATCAGAGTTCAGGGGCAGGGGGTCAGCCAGGTGGGCCCTTGGGGGTCGTGATAAGGAGAAGGGTGTTTTAGAGGGCATTGGAGGGTTTAAGACCTGCACGAAGCCAGGCTGGCCCCCAGGTCTCTGGCTGGGTGGTGGGGTCCAGAGCTGATGGTCTGGTCTGGACCGATACCGATGTGGGACCATGAGCAGAAGCAGAGTGTCGAGGCCCTGCCATCCCAGGGACAAGTCACAGCAGTGGACCACATGGGTTCTGAGGCTCTGCTCGAGGAGCCAGCCACTGATAACTGAGGAAGTTTTCTGCACACATCGTCTCGTTCTGATCCCGATTCACGCCCCGGTCTCTCTGGACGCCCCACCTGTGCTGTGACCCCCTCGCTGTAGGATGTCCTGTCACAGGACGGCAGGGGCAGTGAGTCTGTCTTGGGCGCGGTGGTTTCCTGAGACCTTTGGAAACTTGGCAGTGTGCCCTTAATCGGTCACCTTTAACCACCCACTTATGTCCCAATCCTCAGGTGTCACCTCCTCCAGGAAGCAACCTCCCGCTGCGCCCCCCCGCCCCCCCGCCACCATCAGGCAACACCTCCACAGCCTTGACCTTCCGGCCTGGACCCCTGCCTCAGCTCAGCCAGCCCCAGGCAGAGACGGGGTGGCAAGGATTTTTCACCGTTTGTTTATAAGAATCAGAGTCAGCATCACAAAGGCTGATGAGACACCCTGTTAGTGCAAGACAACCCCCACTCCCTGGGTATGGGACACCCCCTTGGCTTAGGGCAACCCAGCCACCCCAGGTGTGGGAGCTGCGTGGCCTTGGACAAGTCTCCCTCTTGCTTCAAGGGGACCCAGCCATCCTGAGTATGGGCACCTGTTGGGGCGGGGCGGCCACAGCAATGATGCGGACACACGACGAGGACACACGGTGTCCTTGACTGCAGGGCCCCCGTGAAAGGCGTCCTGAGAGGACCAGGGCATCCAGGAGGCCTAGACTCGTCGGGGCGGGACTGGGGAGGTGGGATGGCAGCAGCCGCCCAAGACAAGAGCTTTGGTCGTTACCGTTCCTGCAGGCGTCAGGTGGCTCCTCTCCTAAGAGCTCTGGGTGTGCATTCCGCAATTCAAAACTACTTCCGCCGCAGACCTTGCTAGCATTCTTCGTGAACGAGGCTGTCGGCCGTGGGAGCGCTTCGTGCACAGGCCTCCCAGCTCGCAGCCGGGGTCCTGACGCTGTCCGGAGTGGACGCCAGACTTGCTCACCACCCTCTTTCCTTTCTGCAGAGCACCTGCTCCAGCCGTGGGGGTGCGGGGTGAGCTCAGTGCAGTCACCGTGCCGAGCACGGGCTGTGTCCCTGCGCTGGCATGTGCGGGGACAGGAAGGCCGCAGACCCTTCTGGCGATCCTTCCCTGGGCAGCCCCCACCCCCTCGTCCCTCCATCCTGCGCCGTGTATCCAGTCGTGCTGTCCCACGCTGGCCGGAATCTGGGGATGGGTCAGACCCACTGGACGGATCGTCCCCACGAAGGCTGGTGGGAGCTTGGAGACACCGTGTGGACACTGCATCCCGGGTTGCGGAGGGAAGATAGCAGTGGGCCCTGCTGGGAAGAGGGGACGGCATCCTGGGGGCTCTGCTCACCTCACCAGCTCCGGAGAAGATGAAGGGTCACGTACCAGGTCAGCAGGGCACGGGGTCTGTGGGCACAAACAACGAAAAGACGGGGGTCGGCGTATACGTGGGTCTCCGTGGGCTCCGGCAGAGGTGTGCGGACCTGCCCAAGGCCACGCAGCTCTTGCTGCTTCGTGATAGGAAGCTCTTCAATAGTGAGTTCGAGCCAGGACCCCTTCGGTCGTCAGTGACACAGAAACACAGCGTAAATGGACGTAAGCGAGAAATCAGGAGCTGAGAGGAATTTCTCAGTCCCGTGGATCTGCAGAGTGTAGGCTGTGCTGGCTCTACACGTGGCTGGATGCAGGGGCTCAGAGGACGTGATCAGGAGCCCCAGCTCCACCCTCCCTCCCTCTGGTGGGCTGTCCTCACCGGGCGGCCTTCCGGGGCTCCGGGGGGCATCCATCAGCCGAGTCCTAGCGGAAGGAAGCCTGCTCCCCGATAGTTCAGCACGGACCCCGCTGGCCTGGCTTGGGTCTGTGTCCATCTCTGAACCAGGCGCTGTGGTCAGGGAGACAGAGGCTTCTGATGGGCCAGGAGGGCGTGCTGTACCCACCCTGCACTGAGGGACAATGCCACCGGACCTCGAGGACCGAGATGGGGAAGGGTGGGTACCCAAGAGGGGCATCAAAGTGCTACTATCAGAGAAAGACAGGAACGCGGGTCGGACATGCACAGAATAGTGCGTTTCGTGGTCTGTGGTCCATGCTGACTCAGCCAGCTTCTGGGGGCGTCCTTTACGGGGCTGAACAGTAAGCCTGTGACCTGTGGGAAGGCTCCTACTTACATGGAAAAAGCCAGAGCCCTCTGATGGGTCTGCAGCGTGGGCCCGACACTTGAGCGGTAGAGAAGTATTTATGTCAGTGCCAAATGGGAGCTGGAATAATAAAGGTGTGGCATGTATTTCAACGAGACTTCTCGAAATGTCAGGCTGTGAGTAACTTCTGTGAAAAATTAATCACGGACAGAATCTTTGTAGCCAACAGATATATGCTCGAGTCTTCTATATCCTGATTAAGGCACAAAAAGAATGTGGGCTTGTGAATTTGGTTAAGAAAAGTTTCGAACTTGTGGGAGGCGCCCCATGGGTGCTATGGTGGGAAGTGCAGTGTCACCGAAGGGCAAAGGCCCTGGGGTCAGCTGAGAGGTGGGGAGCATGGGCAGAAAAGAAACCTACGTTTTGGGAATGCTGGCTCTGACCCAGCCACTTCATACGAAGTATCTCGTTCTTTATAACCGTCCTGTTGGATGGATATTAACGATTAGGTTGAAAATAACTGGCTAGGTCACACAGCACTTCGACGTTGAAGGCACAGTCACACACAGGTTAGATTTCTCTCCACGCCACACTCCTTCCCTGGGAGCCTGCAGGCTTTGTGTTCTCCTGTTCTAGGCCAGAGAGCGCATCCAGGGGCTGGAGGGGCTGGGACAACAGCCAGAAGGGAGAAGTGACCTTGCTGGTTGGCTCAGGAGGCGCCAGGGTCCTGGCCGCGAGGACAGGCAGGGTGGGCGTGCTGAGGCCATTGCTGGCAGGGTCCCCGGGGACCTCAGGGAGGAAGTCCAGTCCGAACTCCTCAGGGAGGGTATTTTCCAACCGCCCACCAGGAGGGCGATAGTGTGTGTCCCTTAGCGTGAGGTCTTGAGAAGAAGCCTCCCCTCTTGGAGCTGTGTCCTCAGTCCCCTGTGCCTCTCTGCCTTTGAACCTGTGGGCCGTGTTGGCTCAGACCCCTGTCGCATCCCCCCGGAGTCCTGTGGCCCGTGGACTCGGGTGCCCGGAGTGCAGCAGCCTGTGGCCTTGGCTGACACAGGCAGAGCTGAGAAGGGCCTGGATGAACCAGTCAGGAAGGCTGGTCATCGGGTGTTGTTACTGGGGACCGTTTTTGTTTCCCTTCATTCTGCCTCCCGTTTCCAGAAACATCTAGAGAGTGAGGAGGCTGTCGTGTCTCATAAGCACCTGCTCTGAAGTCAGCAGTGCTGCGGCCGCATCCCGCGAGCTACTGCGAGGTGTCTTATGCCTGCCAAGGTGGGATGCGGGGTGAATGGAGGCGGGAGAGGAGCCGGATGTGGGCCCCCGAATATCGGTTGTGGAAATCAAAGACAGGCACTGGTAAAAAAGGATTTGTTTTTAAACAAATTGTTTATTGTCACGCTGCCGACTGCTGGTAAGGTTGCGGTGACGTTGGTATAGTTCCACGACGCTGTGTAACTTGGGGTAACTTTTTGGAGACTAGGCTGCAGCGTGAGCCGTAGCTGTTTGGGCCTTGGGCCTAGGATTCAACTGAAAGGGCTGTGCCAGGAGAGTAACCCCCAAAGGAAACACATACACGGAGTGGTTTGTGGCACCGTTTCATACAATTAGGGAGTATTGGGAATCACGTAAGGGCCCAGTGGAGTGGAGGGGCCCGGCACCCTGGGCGTGTTCCTCCGACCGGATCTCTGAACTGTGGCAATGCTGGATTTCACCGCAGGGTAATGTGGGAGATCGGTTACGATTCACTGTTGTAAACGTGTATATGTCAAAATGTGCGTGCACAGATTGTGACCCCCAAAAGTCGGGTGTATGTAGACGACAGTCTTGGAAAACATGGATTTGGAGTGTTTATTGGGGCACAGGTGTTTATCTGGGTCAGGGGCTTTCCCGCTGGAGCCCTGGGATCTTTCTGGAGCCCCAGTTCAAGCAGGCCTGCCCTCAGGCGTGGCGGTGGGACTGGGGTCGGGGCCCCCGTGTCCTTCCCGCCGCTCTGAGCCGCTGCTGAAGACCCCCGTCCGTGGCAGGTTTGCTGTCCGTGCTCTGGGGCTGTCTGCATCCTGGATGGCAGCTTTCTGGAGTTTTCTCTCCACGTCTGGCCTGGATTTCCACAGAGCTACCCCGGGTCGAGCACATTCTCGCAGTCCCCTCCACTCCCAACGAGCGACAAGGACCGGCCTTGTGACGTTCTGTCTGCTTCTCTTCTGTGCTAAAGGGCCCGTGAAGGGGGATGTGGAAATGCCCTTTGAGGAAGTCCTGGACAAGGCCAAGGCGGGGGACCCCAAGGCACAGACGGAGGTGAGGACGGCATGTGGGTGGGAGGCTCAGGCCTCGGCCCCACCACGTGGCGGCCCTGCGAGGGGCGGGTGCCCTGGGAACAGGGAGCAGGGGAGCCGGCTGACTACGCGCTGTGTGCAAGGCCCCCTCTCTTCCATGGTCTCCGTGTCGTTCTGCCTCCCGCCACTCCTCTGGGGACCCCGCGTTCTCTCCCGTGTCCGGCTCACGCCTCATCTTGGGCCCCTCCTCCTCTGGGACACCTTCCCCACCTCCTGCCTGCCCTCAGCACCTCCACCCTCCTCTCATGTCCTCTGTAGAGGGGGCACCATACCCTCCCCGGGGGCTGCTGAGAGGGTCTCACAGGCCCAACCTGGTGCAGGTCTGAAGCTCCCAGAAGGTGGGGTGGGGAGGTGGGCTGGCCTGAGTGACGGGGTCGGGGAGGCGGGCTGGCCTGGGTGACGGGGGTCGGGGAGGCGGGCTGGCCTGGGTGACGGGGGTCAGGGGGGACGGGCTGGCCTGGGTGACGGGGGTCGGGGGGGACGGGCTGGCCTGGGTGACGGGGTCGGGGGGGACGGGCTGGCCTGGGTGACGGGGGTCGGGGGGGACGGGCTGGCCTGGGTGACGGGGGTCGGGGGGGACGGGCTGGCCTGGGTGACGGGGTCGGGGGGGACGGGCTGGCCTGGTGACGGGGGTCGGGGAGGCGGGCTGGCCTGGGTGACGGGGGTCGGGGGGGACGGGCCGGCCTGGGTGACGGGGGTCGGGGGGGACGGGCCGGCCTGGGTGACGGGGGTCGGGGGGGACGGGCCGGCCTGGGTGACGGGGTCGGGGGGGACGGGCCGGCCTGGTGACGGGGGTAGGGGGGGACGGGCCGGCCTGGGTGACGGGGTCGGGGGGGACGGGCCGGCCTGGGTGACGGGGTCGGGGAGGCAGGTTGGCCTGGGTGATGGGGTCGGGGAGGCGGGCTGGCCTGGGACACTGGGGCAGGACAGGGTCTGGAAGCCGGAGCTTGCGCGGCCATGGGGAGCAGGTCGGGGCCAGCACACAGAGCCGGAGCCCCGGCGCATGCGTGTGGGGACTGCTGTGGAGCGCGGCCTGACCAGGTTCTCGCCCGCAGGTGGGGAAACACTACCTGCAGCTCGCCAGCGACGCAGACGAGGAGCTGAACAACTGCACTGCCGTGAGCTGGCTCATCCTCGCCGCGAAGCAGGGCCGGCGTGAGGCGGTGAAGCTTCTCCGCCGGTGCCTGGCGGACAGGAAAGGTGGGCCCGCAGGAGGCTGCGGTGGCTGCCGGGGACACACGGCTTCTTGCTACATCAGCACGTAACAGCAGGGGGAGAATACGAAGCTGGTGGCACTCTTTTTGTTTTATTGGGGTTTTTTTTAACGTTCATTTATTTTTGAGACAGAGAGAGTCAGAGCATGAGTGGGGGAGGAACAGAGAGAGGAGACACAGAATCGGAAGCAGGCTCCAGGCTCCGAGCTGTCCGCACAGAGCCTGACGGGGGCTCGAACTCACGGACCGCGAGATCATGACCTGAGCCGAGGTCGGAAGCTCAGCCGACTGAGCCACCTGGGTGCCCCTATGGGTTTTTTTTTTAATGTGTGTTTTTGAGTGAGAGAGGGAGACAGTAAGAGTGGGAGGGGCAGAGAGAGAGGAGACACAGAATCCGAAGCTGGCTCCAGGCTCCGAGCTGTCAGCACAGAGCCTGACGGGGAGGCTTGAACCCACGAACTGTGAGGTCATGACCTGAGCCGAAGTCGGACACCCAACCGACCGGCCACCCAGATGCCCCTGAAGCTGGTGACGCTCTCGAGAAATAAGTGTAAATTCTGTTTTGCCAGTGCTTTTGTCATTTGGACGTTGTTTCCAGAGCATAACATGGGATGTTTAGCCAACAAAGCCGCTCATCCTATCTTTAGTGTGTGTAGGTGTCTGTGAGTAGATCCCTTCTGAGTTCGAATCCAGATTGAGGAGTGGATCACAGAGCCATTGGAGAGTCAGCTTCCCTGTGATGCAGGAGGACAATGTGACAGTGGCCGGAGGTCAGGATGGAACTCCCTGGACTGACTTTGCATCCGGTCTGGGCCGAACGGCTGGGAGACCATGGGCCAGTGAAGATCTGCTCAGATGCATTCATGCCTGGAAGGGAACAGATGTGGAGGGCGGTGGGGGGGACAGCGAGACAGAGCCCGGCCACGTGTGGTCGCATATTCCATTATCCTGCCCAAGGGAAATGGCTTGTCCCTGGTGCCGTGGAGCAGTGTGCTTCTGGGGGCTTCCCACCTTGAGACAAAGGAATGGGTATGTCATAACGGGTTTTTTTTAAACAAAGTTTCTCCAGATTGTAGAAGTGTTTGATGCTTATCATATAAAATGTGGAATACATAGAAAACAGAAAGATACAAATTACTCATAACTTGGAAACCCAGAAAGAAAACGCTCTGTAGTCTGGTGTATTTTCTTCTGGTTTTGTATTGTACCGTTTTTAGAATTACATTTTTTATATAGAATCTGCTTTCTTTGGAAATGGGGCTAGTGCCTCTGAAAACCTGGAATGGTGGCGTTCTGTTAGCCGGGATTTCTCGCCAGCCCACCTTCCTGTTCTGGAGCAGGAGGGAGGGCCGGGTGCTGGCCCGAGTCAGTGTGGCCCACGGCCCACGTGGCCCGGAAGAGGGGCTCGAGTCAGGACCCCGGGACCCAGGGCGGGTGCTAGACGGGGCCGGGAGCGGCCTCACGTGCTCCGCACCCCCACTTTCTCACGTTGGGTGCTTCCTGATCTTGAGAGAAACGTGTGCTCAGATGGAAAATTTGGAAGATGTGTAAAGGGAGAAAAAAATCCCGTCTCTCTCTGCGGCGAGTCTCTGTCTCCCTCGGAAAGGCAGCAGTGCGGGGACACAGCTTTCCCGGCCGTCTTAGGAGGGGCAGTGCCCGGGAAGTGCCGTGGACACAGGGGAGTCCCGCTCTTGCACCCAGGCCGGTGACCCTGGTTACGTGTCTCTGACGCCCATGGTTACCTGCCACCCTGTTTGTCTCTGACTCCCTGGCCGCCTGCCCCCCGGGGTCGCCTCCTGCAGGGCCAGGCCGTGCTCTGAGCTGGAAAGTCCGGGACTTGGCCAGATGGCCTTTTTGGTCAAACGTCTGTTTCTGCCCTGGTGACCACAGGTGCCTGCAAAACCTGTCGCCTGAGTCCCCTCCCAAGCCCCCGCAGCAGAGCTGGTCTGGGCCCAGAGCATCGCTAAGGACACCCAGGCGGGCGGGATGAGGCCTTTAATGCCTCTTGTCTCCTAGGCATCACTTTCGAGAACGAGCAGGAGGTGAGGCAGCTCTCCTCCGAGACTGACCTGGAGCGGGCCGTGCGCAAGGCGGCCCTGGTCATGTACTGGAAGCTCAACCCCAAGAAGAAGAAGCAGGTGGCTGTGTCAGAGCTGCTGGAGAACGTCGGGCAGGTCAACGAGCACGGTACGCGAGCCTCGTGGGGACCAGCCCTTCCCGCGGGCACCTCATGGGCTTCTCCGGAATTCTGGGGGCTTCCCTATGGGGACTCTGGGAGCCTAACTGGGGGCTCCCAGGGACCTTGTCTCGGAGACCTCATGGGTCTCCTCTAAGTAAGGCTCAGGGAGGGTCCCTCCTGGGGTGCCATCCTGTTCTTGGGGTCCCCTTCCTTAGCCGTGTCCTGAGCTCTGGAACGGTCGATGGGCTGGGCGCCCACAGGCAGAGCTGTAGATCATGTCATTCTTAGGGTGTCCTGCTCCTCCTGAGGGGACGGAAGCTGGGGGAGAGTAGCAGATGCCGGCAGGGACTCGCGGTTCCAGGGGTGTGGGGCCGGCTGTGGCTCTGATGGCCTCCCTGAGGCAGGCCTCATCTCCGGCCTCCACAGCCCCTCCCCCAGTTTCCTGACCCGGCAGCCAGCCAGAAGGACAGATCGGGCAGAAGAGCGGGCATCCCTGGCTGGGTACGGCCCCTTCGTTTCCCAGGGCCCGACCTGGCTTTTTCCTCTTCATCAGCTCGAGGAGCACCTGCCTCCCGCTGTTCAGAAAGTTGATTCCTGCCCTTGGGTACACACGACAGGGCCTGGGGCCACCTGCCAGCAGCAGAGAAGGCTGCCCGGTGGACACCTTTGCCCCTTCTCCTGGGGTCTCTGGGCAGGACCCCTGTCTGACTAGACCTCTGGCGACCAGCCCGCTCTCTTGGCTCTCAGCTCTCTCGGTGCTGGGGCCGAGCCGAGGCGTCCGTGAGGCCTGGGGCTTGGGCGGCAGCACCCGGAGAGGCATGCTTGCTGTGCCGAGCTCGGGGCCGCCCCCTGGAGCCCCAGGGGCCCTGCAGTGCCATAGGTCAGCCCCCACCCGCTGCCCCCCGCCCCGAGGCAGTCCCAGCGTGTCCGGGCCCCTGTGGCCCCCGGTCACTCTCGGTCACAGTGCTTCTCACCTCGTGTTGTCACTGCCTGACCTGACCCTGCGAAGGCACGCCTCGGCGCCTGGCAGGCAGACTGGACTGCTTGCCAGATTGGGGGCGCGGCAGGTGGTGGATGTTGACAAAGGGGCAGAATTCTTCAGTCCCGGCTCAGCGCTCAGCCGTTGAGCAGACTCTTGTGGGGCCCCTTCCAGCACCAGGGCTGGGGAGACCGGGAGAGGCCTGACCCGTGGCCCCAGGTGCTCCGTCTGTTCGCAGAATCAGGGGAAAATCATGCCAAGGGATGGTGCCAGCAAAGCTTATGCCGACCAGAAACTGCGGTGTGTCCTCTGCCCTGGCTGCATCCGCAGAGGAGGTGGCTGTGCCCCCTGGGTGCCAAGTCGGCCTCGTGGGCGGAGGCTCAGAGGTGGCCCTCACTGTGCCCACCAAGGGCTACAAGGAGGCCCCAGGCCCTGCAGCCCCCAGAGTTCAGGGGCCGGTTTCCGGAGGGCCGCAGGGCATGTGGGAACGGTTAGTCCTGTTCTCTGATTTCTCTGTCTGCTCTGTCACTTACAGATGGAGGGGCACAGCCAGGCCCAGTCCCCAAGTCCCTACAGAAGCAGAGGCGGGTGCTGGAGCGCTTGGTTAGCAGCGAATGTGAGTATGGCCTCCAGTCCCGCACCTGTGACAGCTTTAGCCCAGCCGTTAGGCCCCCCAAGCCGGGCACCACCTCCACCCCTTGGGCACCACAGCACATGCCCCAAGGCCTTGGAGGCGGGACGGACTTCTCTTCCCAGCCCATCTGGGGCTGTCGGTGTTCTGGACAGTGGGATCTGGACTCTGCCCAGCAGGAGCGCATGGCCTGGAGGGAAGAGGGACAGGGCACAGAGAGGGCAGTGTGACGGTCCCTGCAGGGCAGAGGGATGGGGGGAAGGTGAGTGCATCTGGGGTGCCTGAGTAAGTCTGCAAGGATGAGGAGGCAGTTAGCCCCTGAAGGGTAAAGGGGAGGGAACCGCACACAATGGCCTGGCGGGGCAGTTGTGGGGGGGGGGGCTCCCAGCAGGGAGTGTGGGGGCCCCCCCAGCACGGGCTGCGGGAAGGTTGGGAATGGGGGATTTGGGGCATCCAGTTAGGAGAGGTCCCCAGATGCTCTGTGTGCAGCTGCCCAGCCGGGTGGTGGTGGTCAGAGTTCCCCGGGGCCCGAGTTCCAGGGGAGACAGACGGGAGGGGCCCAGGGGCTGCTCACCACTGACAGGAGGCCTGGGTCCTCCCCCAGCTCGGCCACACACTCTCCTCCTGACCTCAGGCAGGCCTGGCTTTCCTCCCTGGGGCTCAGTTTCCCCTTCTGCACAGTGGTGGTCAGATTAGAGGGCCGAGGGCCCCACCAGCCCTGAGAGCTTCTGTACGGGGGTGGAGGGGGTGGCGTGCTTCCCCCCTTCTCACCGTCTGTCTCTGATGTGTCATTGGAACTCTGGGGGCATAGCGCATCCTGGGCCTGGCTTCCCCAAGGCCCCGGGCATGTAGGACCCTGAAGCGGAGAGGAAAGTGTATGGCCGATAGGAACCAGAAGGATGGGAGGTTTTAAGGGGGTTTTTTGCGCAGAGGTGCCGGGAGCCTGTCTGGGGTGAGGCGCGCCTCTGGGCAGAGGTTCGTGAGGGTCAGTTCCTCCCGAAATAGGACTGCGTGTGGCGATCTCGGAAGGTCCCTGCTCAGCTCTGCCTTCTCCACCCTGGGGATTTTATGATTAACGGCTCGGAGCTCTCCTGCGGACCTCATAACTGCCAGAAGGTCACGGGGTCCTGGGGGAGACCACGTGCTCTGGGCTGGGAGGGATGGGCCTGAGGCCCACCCGCGCTGAGAGCTGGGCAGAGACGTGGCCTCTCCAGGCGGGTGTGGACAGTGCCGTCCACGGGTCCCAGCCCTGCCATCAGGCGGCCAGGCCGGCCTCCCCTCTGGCTTGGGCTGCCGGCCCCCCCTCCTCACTGGGACATTCCCAGCAGCTTATGAACATGTGCCTATTCTCCCACCTCAGAAAATGAAGACGAGACCCTCTCTGGGCCCCTCGTGCCCGTAGCAGCCACCTGCCCTGTTTCTCTGCTCCCCTTTCTAAGGAAGGTGGAAAGGTGCACATGCGGTCCGTTTCTTGGCTCCTCTCCCCACTTCTCCCAGGGCCTTCCGCGCGTCATCCCACCAGAATGGCTCTGTCCAACGCCTTGGTGACTCATCCTTATGCCCCATTGTGTCCATACTCCACGCCTTGGTGGCCGGTTTCGTGGCATCAGAGGCCACCCATGAGCCCAGTCACACAGCCTGGGCCAGGCCACTGGGCCCCATTTTCTCCCCTGCTTGTTCCATGTCGGCTCCAGCCTTACCTGTCCCTGTGTGGGCCCCGCCAAGGCTGCCCGGTCTTGACCCTTGCCGCTACCCCGGCTCGTGTTAAGGAACAGCCCCTTGTCTGCGCCCCACCCTCTCCGTGGTGCTCACTGCGTTCCAGACACTGTGTCCTTTGCTCTTGCTGCTGTCTGTTGCTCTTTTCTGCGATGGGCTTCTGTCCCCAGTGTCCAGAACGCAGTCCCCGCGTGGGAGGCCTCAGAAGCGCCTGGCGAACGGCAGCCCTGGGGCTGGCGGCCCATTCACGATGGTGGTCTCTGTGCCGAGTCACTCACTGCACCTCCCCGGGCTCCCCTCTCTCCCTCTGCCTGGAGGACGGTTCCGGGGGACAGCCGGTCACGTCTGGCAGCCAGCTGTCTTTAGCACGACCCCACTAGACCAGGAGTCCAGACTTGTGCACACGTTGGGTCCGTGCGCACATACCAGGCCTTCCCAGTGCTTAGTACGGTGCCTGGCACGTAGTAGGTCCTCAGTGGATGCACGCTGAGTGGAGGGGGGGGCAGGTGGCTGGGCCGTGGGCTGCAGGTGGCCGTCACCAGAGCTGGGAGCAGCCAGGGCTGAAGGAGAGGAGGTGGCTGCAGGGCTGGTGGGGGCAGACCCTGGTGTTGAGAGCTGGGCAGCGGGGGGTTCAAGGGAGGGACTGCTGTCCCCAAGGCGAGGAGGCAGGGTGCCCGCTCTCCTCCGGTTGGCCCGTCTGTGCCCGCCTGTCTGTCCAGGACAGAGAGGTTTGTGCCTGGCGTGCTCGGCCTCCCTCCGCCGGGGCCCAACCACCGTCCCCTGCCTTGCCCATCCGTGCGGGGTGACCGTGTGCTCGCGGTGTGGGCGGACCCTGTGCCGTTCTCTCTTGTGCCCCAGCCAAGAGCTACATAGCGCTGGATGACTTCGTGGAGATCACCAAGAAGTACGCCAAGGGCATCATCCCCGCCAACCTGTTCCTGCAGGACGATGACGACGATGAGCTGGTGGGCAAGAGCCCCGAGGACCTGCCCCTGCGCCTGAAGGTGAGTGGGGCCGGGGGCCCAGCCAAAGGGCGATCACCGTGCAGCCTGGTGCCATGCAGGAAGGAACGGGCAGGAGGCCGCTGCGACACGGGAGCCTCCGGGACTGGGCAGCTTGTCTGGGGAGGCGTGCCCCGTAGGGATGGTCCCCATAACTGCATGAGGGTGTGTTCTCGAGAGAGGGGCCTTTCACATGCACTCAGGCTCCAAACCCAGGGACGCAGGTGGGGCGGTCATGCGCGGGTGTGACGGACGAGCACGGGTACCCCCCGGGCCGTTCTCCGCGGAACACCACAGGCAGCAGAGTGGCAGGCTCTGGAGTCCGACTTTCACCGAGACCTTGTCATTTTGAAAAATGATCCGTTTACGGCACGGAATGGAGGTCGGTTTTGCAAAGATGCCTTTCCCCAGACGCAGAGTGCTGGTACTGAGAGACCATGAGAATCCTGCCGGTCCCTGTTTACCCAGATCCGCGGGGGCTCGGGGGAAAGCCAAGTGCAGTGTGGATAGTAGCAGAGGCCACTGTGGGCTGGCCAGACGGAAGGGAGACACTCTGGCCCCCGCTGTCGGCCCGCGAGCAGTCACAGACAGTGAGGAGCAAGCACGGGGCATACAAATACGTGCAGAAGGCAGGGATGGCGGGCCATGCCCCTTCTGTGACAGCTTTCACTTCCCTGGTCACGCCATTGAGACCACGGTGCAGGCGGTTCCCCAGCTCAGCTCTCTGACTTGCAGAGTCTGCCGTGATTCCGCAAGCCTGGCTGCCTGACCCGGCACGAGCGGCTCTGAGCAGACGAATCATCGAGAAGCTCGTGGCGTTAGTCGTCCTAGCACCCGTGTGGTGCGAGCTGAGTGGGAACCGGGGTGAATCACCATCAGTGGGGCAGAGGGGCAGGCGACGGCTGGGCCGCCAGCAGGCAGGAGCTGGGGGGACAAGGAAGCATGGGGAGCCCCCGTGCCGGAGACAGCTTGGTATAGCACCTGACAGGAGCCCAGATGCGGAGGCTCAGACCGGGGCGGCCGGCGCGGTGGCCGCGCTCGGGACCAACCAGCGAGCTGCGTGAGTCCCCCGAGATCAGGTGCTGTGGCGAGCCACAGGCCAGGATGGCCAAGGAGCCTGACCAAGGGAGGTCACGACTTTATTGAAGGTCCACTCTGACAGGCTGGGGCTGTGAGTTCACAGATAGTTGCTTTTAGTTTCCTTAGAACTGGAGAGAAGGGGGGTGGGGCCCTGGCCGTTGTTCTTGGCCAAGCCGAGGTGCTTCCGAAATGCAGTGAGGGTCAGAGGTGAAAGGGTGAGTCTGGAGGGCCTGCGGGCAGGCCTGCGCTGTCCCCCCTAATGATGCCTGTTTGCATAGCAGCCTGGCTGGGACAGTAAATTCTGTCACTCTCAGTGTTGGGAGACGTCTGAGAGTCCTTTCTGGGAAAGAGATTTAAAGTACTCTGACAAGAGGGGCGCCTGGGTGGCGCAGTCGGTTAAGCGTCCGACTTCAGCCAGGTCACGATCTCGCGGTCCGTGAGTTCGAGCCCCGCATCAGGCTCTGGGCTGATGGCTCAGAGCCTGGAGCCTGTTTCCGATTCTGTGTCTCCGTCTCTCTCTGCCCCTCCCCGCTCATGCTCTGTCTCTCTCTGTCCCCAAAAAAATAAATAAACGTTTAAAGTACTCTGACAAGAAGTACACGGGGCTCTGAGTTTCCTTCAGGTTTTGAAACCATCAGAGCACTTGCATGCCTCTATAGTTTGTCTCATTAAAAGTCTTTTGCCAAAGAGACGGTGAATCCTAGCAGGTGTCTCCAAAACTGGAGGCTGTTGCAGCTTTTATTTTATTTTATTTTATTTATTTGTTTTTTTTCAACGTTTATTTATTTTTGGGACAGAGAGAGACAGAGCATGAAAGTTGCAGCTTTTATAGCCTTTTGGAGGCAGAGGAAGAGCAGTGTGCTCTGTCTTCTGGCCCCAGCGAGGCGCCTGGTGCCTCCGTGAGCGCATGTGGCCCCCACAGGAAGGCTCCAGACTCCAGGCCCCGGGCTGCGCCGGCCTCTTTTGTGGCAGATGAAACCGTCGTAAGAGTAAATGCAGTAAAATCCACACGGTTTTCACGTCAGTCATCGCGAGATCCAACGTGTGAACACTCACCGGGGTCTGAGCCTTGCCGTGACCTGCCGGGTCCCAGATGGGCCCCTTGGTTAGCGGCCTGTCGTCACACCCCTGGCCTCTTGGGTCAGCAGAGCGACCGACGACCTCCGACCTGGCCAGAGCGCGCTGTACCTTCCTGTCGTAGAACTGACTCCCTGCTCTGTTTTTTTTTTAAATCTGTTTCCTGCTCAAAGGACAGCTTGTTTTAATTTGTTGGACTTTGTCTACAGAAAGGTTTTCTGTTTCCCAATCCAGTGGGTCCCCAAGAGCAGGGTCTGGATGGAAGTGACCGGGGACAGAGTTGGGACCCTGAAAGGGAAGGACTCGCTGGTCCTCATGGCCTTCAGGCCTCAGCCGACAGAGGCCGGACACCCTGGACAAGCTGGGCATTAGGTTGGAGAAGCTTCATTGTCCTTGAAAGTTCCTCTCAACTACTTTGTGTGGCCTCAAGGGCAAAAAACAAAAGGTGTGAGTGGCTCGGAGCCTGGGGGGAGAACTTGAGACCCATCTCAAGGTCCCAGCCGCAGGGCACGGAGAATGACCACTGACCACAGCGGCCGGGAGACGCCTCTAGTCCGTCTGCCACTAGCTAGCGAGGCCCCCGTCCCCAGGGATCGGCTGCGCCAGCCTCGCTGACACACCTGTCCGCTCGTTCTGAGGCGGTGGACCTCCAGCCAGCCTGGCTCTGTGTCAGAGGGGCCCCCCCAGGGGAAGCCCGGAGCCCATGGGTGTCCGCGGACGCCTGTTTGCCCCCTGCCAAGCATCACAAGTACCCGCCGAGACTAACGTTACAGGGCCCAGCACTCGCTGGTGGCCGTCCCCAGTCACGTATGAGTGTGGCGTCTGCTTTCCGGGAAGGTCACTAGCCCCGGGGAGCTGGGGGAGTAGTTAGCTGGGGTACCGATCTGTTCATTTCCTAGCTGGGCTGTCACAGACACGGGAGAAGGAATGTAACCCTTCACACGGGTGTGTGTGTGTGTGTGTGTGTGTGTGTGTGTGTGTGTGTACAGACAGGTGTGGGCATACACACGTTCTTTGAGCCATGGACTCCTGTAGGAGCCCGGGTGCCCCGTCTCTGTGGAACGTGCCCCATGCCGTTGCTTCCAGGGTATTTGGTCACCGGTAGCTGCCAGCCACATCCTGCCGTGATCCCTTGGTTACACTCACTCAGGCTCCCCCTCCGTGGCCAGTCTTCTCCTCCACACCCCGGCAGGGCAGGCAGAGAGAGCCTGTCCCGAGGGCATGGGCGGAGGCCGTGGTGCCCACCTCACCGGGGCAGTGGTGAGGTGGGCTCTGGGTGGCAGCCGGGCTTCCGTGCCCCCACACGTGGGTGATCTTGTGTGGTCTGGGGTCCACGCCTCTGCCCCTCCAGACACACCCAGACCCCTGCCCTCCACACCACACCTCCTGAGCCCTGGCAGGGCCGGGAGCCTCTGGGAGTCCTGCAGAGAAAACCGGGCAGGAGTGGGGTCCAGCCCGCCTCCGCCGTGGTCTCCCCTGCCCTCTCCACTGGGTGCAGATTGCAGAAGTGGCCGTCGGTTACGTGTCTGCCCTGAGCGGCATGGGTGTGTGGAGGTGGGCGGTGGCAGGCGGCTGGTTCTCAGGGTCCCTGCCACTGGCGAGCACCTCTCCTCTGGCCCCTACCACGTGAGCCCCCATGGTTCCGTTTGCAGGGAGCTCTTTCTGGAGCCCCTACAGCCACCGCGGCTCCTGGGAGTGTTCAGAGCCCTGTGTGGGCTTGAAAGTATCTTCCTCTCTCCTCAGCGGGCTGGGGGGCCGAGGCCCAGCAGGGCAGCCCTTGTTGGCGGTGGGGGTGGGGGGGGGGATCAGGTCACAAGCCCTGGTGCTTTCCCCCAGGGACTCGGGGTCCCACGGGGGACACTGGCTCACAAGAGTCTGGAATCCCTGGCAAAGATTGGCACGAGAGGGGAGCCAGGGGACACGCTCCAGGGGTGCAGAGGACAGGGGCCAGGACGTGCAGGCCTGGGTGGAGTTGAGGGAGGGTCTGTATAGACCGCAGGGCATGGGGAGGACGTCACCACGTGGAGAGGGTATTCCTGGGGAAGGACCCGCTGGGACGAGGGGCCCAGGGGTGAGCCGTTAGCTTCGTGCAGAGCTCGGGAGGCTGGCCGGCCGGGTCACGGGGACGGCAGTGGGGGCCCTGTCCCCGCTTGCCTCCGATGCCCCGTCTTTGTCTCCGCCCCCCAGGTGGTCAAGTACCCCTTGCACGCCATCATGGAAATCAAGGAGTACCTGATTGACATGGCGTCCCGGGCGGGCATGCACTGGCTGTCCACCATCGTGCCCACCCACCACATCAACGCCCTCATCTTCTTCTTCATCATCAGCAACCTGACCATCGACTTCTTCGCCCTCTTCGTCCCCCTGGTCGTCTTCTACCTGTCCTTCGTCTCCATGGTGATCTGCACCCTCAAGGTTTTCCAGGACAGCAGGGCCTGGGAGAGCTTCCGCAGCCTCACGGGCCTGCTCCTGCGCTTCGAGCCCAACCTGGACGTGGAGCAGGCCGAGGTGAACTTCGGCTGGAACCACCTGGAGCCCTACGTCCACTTCCTGCTGTCCGTCTTCTTCGTCATCTTCTCCTTCCCCGTCGCCAGCAAGGACTTCATCCCCTGCTCCGAGCTGGCCGTGGTGGCCATCTTCTTCACGGCCACCAGCTACATGAGCCTGAGCACCTCGGCCGAGCCCTACACCCGGAGGGCCCTGGTGACGGAGGTGGCCGCTGGCCTGCTCTCCCTCCTGCCCTCCCTGCCCTTCGACTGGCCCCACCTGAAGCTCCTGGGCCAGACCTTCGTCACCGTGCCCCTCGGCCACTTGGTCGTCCTGAACGTCAGCGTCCCCTGCCTGCTCTACGTCTACCTGCTCTACCTCTTCTTCCGCATGGCGCAGCTGAGGAATTTCAAGGGCACCTACTGCTACCTGGTGCCCTACCTGGTCTGCTTCATGTGGTGCGAACTCTCTGTGGTCATCCTGCTGGAGTCCACCGGCCTGGGGCTGATCCGCGCGAGCATGGGCTACTTCCTCTTCCTGTTCGCCCTCCCGATCCTGGTGGCCGGCCTGGCGCTCATGGGCGTGGTGCAGTTAGCCCGCTGGTTCCTGTCCCTGGAGCTCACCAAGGTCGCCGTCACCCTGGTGATGTGCAGCATCCCCCTGCTGTTCCGCTGGTGGACCAAGGCCAACTTCTCGGTGGTGGGCGTGGTGAAGTCCCTGACGCGGAGTTCCATCGTCAAGCTCATCCTGGTGTGGATCACGGCCATCGTGCTGTTCTGCTGGTTCTACGTGTACCGGTCGGAGGGCATGAAGGTCTACAACTCCACGCTGACCTGGCAGCAGTACGGCTTCCTGTGCGGGCCGCGGGCCTGGAAGGAGACCAACATGGCCCGCACCCAGATCCTGTGCAGCCACCTGGAGGGCCACAGGGTCACGTGGACGGGCCGCTTCAAGTACGTGCGCGTGACGGACATCGACAACAGCGCCGAGTCGGCCGTCAACGTGCTGCCGGTCTTCATCGGCGACTGGATGCGCTGCCTGTACGGCGAGGCCTACCCGTCCTGCAGCCCCGGCACGGCGCCCACGGCCGAGGAGGAGCTGTGCCGCCTCAAGCTGCTGGCCAAGCACCCCTGCCACATCAAGAAGTTCGACCGCTACAAGTTCGAGATCACGGTGGGCATGCCGTACAGCGGCGCCAACGGCTCGCGCAGCCCGGAGGAGGACGACGTCACCAAGGACCTCGTGCTGCGGGCCAGCGGCGAGTTCAAGGACGTGCTGCTCAGCCTGCGCCAGGGCAGCCTCATCGAGTTCAGCACCGTCCTGGAGGGCCGCCTGGGCAGCAAGTGGCCCGTCTTCGAGCTCAAGGCCATCCGCTGCCTCAACTGCATGGCCCAGCTCACACCCGCCCGGCGCCACGTGAAGATCGAGCGCGACTGGCGCAGCACCGTGCACGGCGCCGTCAAGTTCGCCTTCGACTTCTTCTTCTTCCCGTTCCTGTCGGCGGTGTGAGGGCGCGTCCCCGGCCAGGCCAGGGAGTCCGCGCGTGTCCCCGCCAGGACCTCCAGCCCGCGTGTGGCCACCCAGCCAGAGGGCACAGCACTAACGCTGAGTGTGTGTGTGTGTGTGTGTGTGTGTGTGTGTGTACGTGCACGCACGTGTGTGGATGTGGCACTTGTCACATGCAGCCTGCTCACACCTCCGTGAGCTTCGTCTCTGCCCGCCTGGAACGCGATGACGTTGGAAATTGCATGCCGTCTCGACCCACAGCCCCGACCTTGTGGAGCGAAGCTGATGGGCCCTCCAGCCTGGCAGTTCTGGGCCCTGGAAAGCACGTTACAGAGGAAGTCCTTCCCCCTCCCCTCCACTTCCAAGCACCGCCCCCCTCCCCCCGTTTACTCTCGTGTCGGATTTGTTTTTTTAAAGAACCAAATGCGCTGCTGTGAAATTCGGTGATAGGATTTCTTATTTATTTGGTCACTGCTAAGCCTCGACAGCTGCTTGCCGATCTGGGGCTTACTCGGGTACCGCCTGAGCTCTGTCGCGCGGTCAGGGCCCCGCCCGATTCCCAAGGTCAGAGGCTGGGGGAGGCGGCAGCCCGGGGCCCCACGGGCTCGCCCTGCGGCTCTCCTGTCTAGTGGGCAGTGGGTGAGCTTGTGAGATGCTTGTCTGAATCCACGGCATCAGGAAATGGGAGGAACCTGGGGTGTCCCTTCCTGGTGCTCAGAGAAGCTTCGCCATGTTCAGCACCAGGAAACAGAGTCAGGGTCCCAAAGCAGCTAAAATAAAAGCATTTCATGAAACCTACTCTTTTCTTTATTTAAAAGAGCTGTTTTCTTGTACATTCGTGAGAACAGGTGTCTACACTTGCACTGAACTAAGTACAGGTGAGTTCCAAAGAGCAGAACGGACGTTCTCAGTAGCCGACGACTCGCCTGCCAGGGCACAAACCCTGGCACCGCCTCTAGGCCGGGGCCGCCCAGCTGTGCACTCGCGCCTTACAGGGTGAGACGTGTGCGTGGCCAGAATCGCCCGTGAAACTCCCATCAGTGATCGCGTGGCATACACGTGACTCACAGTTTGGGAAGAGCCATCCCGTCGGCAGTAAGTTTGTGACACCGGGTCCCGTATTCAGTGACGCACGATGATCATTCCATAGTCACATAATCAGGGCTTCGGCCGTTTCGGGGTGCTGGAGGAGTGGCTCGGGTCCCCCATTAAACTTCGTGCCCCCTCAGACAGGGACGGGTGTCTGAGTCCCTCGGGTCTTTTGTTTCTTCCCCGACGTCGAGGACAAAGCCGGCACCCCGCTCCTCCCCAGTGTGCAGACGCCCGGGGAGCAGTGGGTCCACATCTCTGCAGAGGTCGGGAAACGTGGAGTCCTTCCTACATTCTTTCTGTGGTTCGGAGACCTTGCACCGACCGTCCAGGGTGCGGCTGCCTCCGTTTTCCGTGGACGTGGCTCCTCTCGCCATGACAGGTGGCAGCTGTGTCCCTGCACCCTTGGCTCATCCTGCTTTGTCCGTGGGTCCGCCTGAAATCCCATGCATTGGAAAGTGCTCCCGAGGCCTCATCCCTCTGCGCTGGCTTTGCTCCTGGGTTTCTTCCGGGGGCAGTGAGGAGAGATGAAAGTCAGCCCATCCCCCTCTCTGGCCCCGCAGTGTCGGGAGGCCACCAAGTGCATTCACGGTTTGACTTTGCCTCCCAGGCTCACCGCTGGCGGTCCAGAGAGGGGGGCACGCAGACGACGTCATATGATCCTTGCACTCAGACGGGGAGGTACAGGGACGGCCCTGCCGCCCAGAGGAGAAAACAGATTCAGTGAGGAGGTCGCACTGCATCCTGGCAGGGTTGTGCGGAGATCTGTCCCCTGAGCCACCACGCTGCCACTCGGCCCCCAGCAGAGTCCTCTGCTTGGTGCAGGGGGTGGTGATAGCTCACGGGGATTACCTCAGACTGGGTATCGGACCCCAGTTCCCCTGCCCCCATCACGGACCCCTTTGTGACCGGCCACCCACACCCCTGTCCCCAGGCCTGTGCCCCGATCTGCAGAATGGAAAAGTCGGGGCTAGGTCAGAGTTCGCAACGAAACCCTTTTTAAGCTTAAATGCTGTGCACAACTCCAATCTATCAAGTGAAGAATGTGTTATTTGTAAGTTCAGGTGCAATGTACCCGGCAGGTGAGAGCCCACAGCCTGGTGTGAATCCCACTCCCGTGCCTCCCAGCTGTGGCCTTGGGCAAGTTCAGTGCCCAGGTCTGTGCCTTTAGACCCTCACCGCACGACTTGTAAGGCCCCTTCTAGCTTTTCTGAAACGTAAACTTTATGAAAATAACTGTGGGTTACTGACCTGCCTGCAGCCCTGCCCCCTGGGCACCCCGCCTCTAATTCCTCAGGACTGCGCGTCCAGGAAAGTTCAGCCGGTACCTAAAACATTCCTTATTTAACTTAACTAATGAGCCTTGAACGCACTTCTTGCCACCCACGAGCAAATATTTATTGCACCGTGATGTTGAGCAGATGCTGTAACTGCACAGCTGGAGTCAAACCCGGGTCCCACCCCCAGGAAGGTCACGTAGAGCGGGTGTGAGTGGCCCTGATTGGGTCAGAAGGGCCCTCCTGCCACCAGACACGGGAAGCTGTGGGAGCCCAGGGAGGGAGGCACGTCCAGCCTGAGGTAGGATGGGGGCCAGAAGGCCTCCGGGAGCACGGGGTGGCGGGGGGGCGCCCCATTCTGACAGCCAGGGGAGGGACTAGGCTGGGGAGGTCAGAGGCCGATTCGTCACTCGGGGCACCCACTGGAAGGCCTCGGGCGTGGCCCAGGATGCCAGGGGTCCCAGAAGATACCGCCTCAGGCCCAGAGGCCAGGTTGGGATGGCACTGCTGTCCTACAAGCAGCTGGGAGGCCCTCCTGGCTCCGAAGCCGGGGCCCCAGTAAGACACGGAGAGGCCGTCCTCGGCCTCCCGTCCACCTGGCCGGCTCTGAGCTGTTTGGTTCGAGACGCCGCCTCGTTGGACTGCCTCCAAGGAGCCATAAACATCGGAACGCCCTTGGCCCGCCTGGTCCCGAGGCTTCCTGAGGTGCTTGCCGTCCTGCTTTTTCTGTTGATAAACAGGCTGCCGCCCGCCCGGCCCAGGACTGGGCGTGAGGCTCACGCAGGGGTTTGCTGAGCTCAGGCGGCCGGGGGGGCAAAGGGTCCCCCGAAACAGAGCTGGGCCGTGGCTCTGGCACCGTGTTCACGTGAAGTGATTTGGGCGACACGCACAGGTCCCGCGCAGCAACCCTTCCCCCCCCCCCTCATTTCGCATATGAGAATTGATCAGGTTCACGGGGTGGGACTTGCCCAGCGTCACTCGGCCAGGAGGGGAGCAGAGCTGTGATGGAAACCACGTCCTGCTCTTGCTCCCGGGCCACCAAGAAATCACATTTTGCTGGGTGTTGGGGGCCGTGCCTCGGGCCCGCAGAGAAAGAACGGGGACAGCCCGCCATCGGTCAGCGCTGTGTCCGAGCACCCGCTGGGCGCATCCTCCAGGGCTCTGGGAGCACCGGGGAGGGTCTGCGCCGGGGGTGGGGTCTCGCCGTGCCTCCGGGTGTCGCGCCGACAGAGGCAGGTGCCCCTGAGCGGCTGGGACAAACGTGCCGGTGTGTGGCAGGAAGTGGGCAGAGGGCCGGGGCGCGCTCCCCTCCTCCCAGGACCCTCAAGGTGCTTCCACGGTCCAGTTTCTCTTTCTGCGCAACTTGCCCTCTTATCTGGCTTGGAGGCACTTGTCAACACCCCGAGTACTTGGGTGGCGGCGGGGCCCGGCCCCCGGGTGAGCCCCGCCGTCCGCATTCCGCTCGCCCTGCGGCCCCCGCCTCCCCGATCCCCGCATTACCGCATTACCTGTGCGGCCTCATCACCAGCCCCCCTGCTCAGCGTTGCCCGCCCGCCCGCCCGCAGCTGGGATCTGCGGAAGGGGAACCTGGGGGCCTTCATCCTGACTCCTCGCCCCACAGGCCCTGCTCAGGCCTCCGCTGGTGTCCCGATCTGCTTCTCCTTGAACCCAGCACCCGGGTACTTGCCCCACCTTTCACTCCCCAGCTGCCTCCACCACTCTGTCCCTGGAGGGAGCCCTCCCACGTGGTGCTGGTCCCAGGGCCCGGCCTCCCCAGCACCCCCTTGCCGGCTGACGAAAACACGCCCAGGCTCTTTGATGGTGACCGGTGCGCCCACGCAGGGGTGACAGGGTGTGGGATGTGGGCCAGTGACAAGGCTCGAGTCCCCAGGGCCCGGCACCCGCTGCCCTGCTGACTGCCCCCCAGGTGCCTCCCGCTCACTGCTTATCTCTGAAAGTGGGGCTTTTTCCCCTTTTACCAACCCCCCTGCCTCCCCAGTCAGCCATGCAGAGGCGCACAGCTCGGTAGCTGCAGCCAGGCTGTGGGTCAGGACCCTGCTCCTCCTGGGAAGTGTCCCGGCCTCTCCCTGGGGCCTCACCTGCACCTGCCCGCGGGCTGAACTCGCACCCAGGACCCGCCCGGCTGCCCCTCCCCCCACTCCCCTCTGGATCTGCCAGCTCTTGCCCACCGTCAGCACCTTCAGGAAGTCGCCGTTGTTCGTTACCGTGGGACAGTCATCCATTAGCTCGCGCCACCACACAGGAAACAGGCCCGTGTTACCTGGTGACGGTCACACTGCGCACAGGTGTCCTTATCCTCTAGGGACTGTTTGGTGGCAAGTCACAGGAATGGCGGTGGCCTCTGGCTGGCTCCGGGGGGCCCCTCTGGGAGTGGGCTGGGAACAAGCCCTGGAAAGAACGAGTCCCAGCCCGTTTCTCTGCGGCGACAGACCTGCTGCTCTGTCCCCCCAAGTGCCCTCCATGGCAGGAGAGCCTGACTCTGAGCCGGGCCTGTAGCTGGTCAAGAAAAACCACATTTCCCAGCCGTGTGCCTAACTTCCGGCCAGGGGTGGCAGGGAACACGGGCACCTTCCAGGCGGTGGCCTTAGGGACAGAGGCACGCGTCCTGCTTCTGCCTCCTCTTGCCAGCCTTGCAGAGCGAAACCACCAGGCTAGTGTAGGCTGTTATGTCAGAAGCAGGAACCCCACAGTCATTCACACGGACTCGCATGGGGCTCACATGCCATTCTTCTCCTGGCTCTCGAGGGTCAGGGGCCACACGGCAACCCCAGGACCCGAGGGGCAGGGCACTCACACGCTTCCAGTCACCCTGCGCTCGCCGGGAGCAGGGATTTCCCTGCCCAGCACAGAGCCCAGTTACCGGCAGAAGGGGGGAGGCTGCTGGTGCAGTGGGAGCGGTGCTCCCACCCTGCACGGCGGCAGGGAATCCAGACACTGGCCAGCAGTGCGAGGGGCCCAGGGATGCCCTCGGACCCCTAGACCAGCCTGCTCGGTGTTGGCACTGTTGGTCAGCAGGCGGCTCCAGGCCGCAGCTAAGCCCCCATCCTGTCCTCTCCGCCCCACCCCTGCTCCCTCCTCCTTCCTGTGGGCAGCCCCTGCTGCCCTCCTCAGTGAGCCCCCTCCTCATTCTCAGCACAGGCACAGACTGTCCCCATGTCCCCAGGATGGCTGGGGCCAGGTGCAGCATTCAGCAGGGCTTCGTGGAACGTTCGGTCACAGTGTGAGGGACTGTCATTAACGGCCTCCCCGGGAGCTCAGGTGACACGCTGACCACTTACGCAGAGATTTTCTTGTTTGACCTGCACCACTGAGGTGGGTACTGTCATTCTCCACGCTTTGCAGATGAGAAAACTGAAGGGCAGCACGGGTGGGTAACATCCCCAAGACCTCCGGCCACCTCCAATGCCAAGATTTGAGTCCCAGCGGCTGGGGTCCAGCGTCCCAGCTCAGAGCCACGTGCATCAGCACCGCTCACATAGCAGATGCTCAGAACACGTCTGCTGAGGGAATGCGTGAATGATCAAGTAGATTTGCCGAGAGAAATGGGCATCCTTCCCAGGTGAACCTATTCGGCCCATTTACGAATGAGACGGTCATCGGCTTTGCAGGTGAATTACACGACTCATTCACTGCTCCAAATATTCACATGTATTTTTCACGTTTAGATTTTTTTTGGGGGGGAGGGCATAATTTTGCTAATGGATTCCTTTCCATTTTCATTGTTATTTTTGTCCTAAGACAGCTGCTGCCTTTTGCAGATTTTCAGTCCCTCCGTGAAATTCATCCTGTCATCTGACTGCGTGGGCCCCTGTGCAAAATGCTAACAGTCTCCAGGTAGAGATAATGGGGCTTTGTTTTTTTTTGTGTTTTTTTTTTTTTTTTAATAAAAAAGGACATGGCTGGTTGAAATGAATCACTCACGACTTGGGCAATTATTTCGAGCTCTAAAAGCTTTTCCGTTGCTAGGATACCACTCTCGAAGCTGGTAAGCCTTTGTTAAAGTTTTTCTCAAGTGGTTAACTTTTTGCAGGGGGCTCTGAAACGTAGTCTGGGTGAAACAAAGCAAAAAAAAAGACGGGTGACCGGGTCTTCCTTGCCCAAAGTGGTGAAAACAAATGGACCCACACACTGTTTTTAGCTTTCCTCCAAGTAAATCTATAGATCATTTGCTTTTCCTGCAAACGGTTCTGCAGAAAGACTGTTTCCCTATGTCATTCACAGAATAACCTGTCTCCTTAGACAGTGGAGTCATCTGATGAGCTTTAAAAAGTTCCTATGCCGAATCCCAGCCCGAGATGCTGAGGGCTGGGCCACGGGTTTTGGGAGAGCTCCCAGGCGAGGCTAACACACACCTGAGGCTGAGAGCCACCGGGACACCAGGAGCCAAGCCGGGCAAGACCAGAGGAGACGGGGTCAACTCATCCCCTGCCAATCTCCACAGAGCCGGAAGAGCCCCCAAGAATGTCAGCCCACCAGAGGAGGGCACTGGGGCCCAGAGCAAGTGGGAGACAGCTGACTAGGTCTCTACGAACACCTGGCACCTGTCAGATGCTGTGACGGTGGCCTTGTGGATGTCAGCACCTGGAGTCTCTCAAAAACACCTCGTGTGATCAGTGTTTTCATTGATGAAGTTTGGGGGTGACCGTGGGGTGGTCCAGGGCCGACGGCCAAGAAAGAACTCTCGAAGACGTCTTTGGTGCAAAAAGGTGATTTTATGAAAGCCCGGGGACGGGACCCGTGGGCAGGAAGAGCTGCCCTGGGGTCGTGACGGGTGACTGATCAGATACCTTCGGGTTGGGAGGGGGTCATGGATACAGTAAGTCTCTAAGGAATTTTGGAAGCGAGGTTTCCAGGACCTTGAGGGGCCGGCTGTTGATAGGAAAACGCCATTTATTACCGTTTAGTAAAACCTCACTTGTGAGACCCTTCAGATGTGTATCAGGGGCCATAAGCTTGAACTATGATCACCAGCGTATATCTTGGGGGAGTTGAGATAAAGAAAGTTTCGAAAGGAATTTTTATATGTTGAAGTCGACTCACAGGTTCCTGGGGGGGAGTCAGGATAATGTTAAGCCAAGACTCCCTTTTGCCCCCAGCCAAGTGCCATCGTTGAGGCAGCTGAGCTCCCAGAGGGAGGTCACTCGGCTGGTTTCAAGGACTTGCCAATGGGCTGTGGGCAGGAAGGGAGTTTAATTTTTCATTTGCCTTAGTTTCCCACATCATCACGGCAAGCACTTAAACCCCTTTCCTGTGTTCTTGGGGAGCCAGAAATGTCTGAGGAATATCACACATGTTTCACTGTGGCGGGGGAGGGGCGGTGAGAGAGGGTGGCAGGGTGGTGCTGTGAGCCTGTATTGTGCCCTCAGCTTGTCCCATGCTCCCTCATCAATTGCCACCACTTTATAATTGAACCCTGGGCTCAGAGACATGCAGAGGCTTGCTGGGATCCCTGTGGTAGCCAGCCTCCAGATGGCCCCCAGTGACCCCCACCACCTCCCACGCCTTCTTGTCCCAGGGTGCCAAGATCGGGCTATGTGACCAATAAAACATGGCACATCTGAGATTAGTTTACAGAAAGACTGGCTTTCGGCTTGGGTGCCCTCTCTCTCAGATCGGCTACTCGGTGAGCACTCCGTGCTGCACACAGCCCCGGGGAGATGCTCGTGTGGCAAGGAACCAAAGCCTCAAGCCACGTAAGCGAGCCTGGACACAGAACCTGCACCCCAGTCAGTCCTTCAGAGATGACGGCCACGTATGGCGCCCTGAGCCAGAAACACCCAGCTCGTCTACGCCCGGTTCCCAACTCTCAGAAACTGTATGAGGTAACAGATGCTGTTGTTTCAAACTGCTACATTGGGGGACCATTTGTTACCCGGCAGTAGAGGACAGATACAATCTCAATGCTGGTCAGTGACAAGCCTGAGATTAAACCCGGGTCTCTTGTGGCTGCGCCCTCAGCCCATCCCCAGGCCAGCAGCCCCATCTCTCCCAGAATCTTTCCCCCAACCCCCTTAGAAGTCCCCAGGTGCCCTTGAATGTCATCGGCCAAGGAGGGTGGCCCCCATTTTCCCTTTATTTGAATCATATTTTTCTAGGTGTTTTGATCACTCCTGACTCAGTTTACTTTCATGAAGCTTAAGGCAAGTGCGGTTTTTCTGCCCATGGGGCCGCAGCAACGTCCCAAGTCAGCCCAGAGTGAAGCTACATTGAAAGTGGCTGTGGTGTCACCTGCGCTGGCCCCTGGTACGCTCATCAACCCCACACTCCTGCCAAGATCACTTGCTCTCCTGGTCAGAGACTGCCTGCTGCCCTGCTTGACGAGGGGTCTGGGCACCACCCAGATCTCCGATCCACCAGCCACCGTTTCCGTGACTTGGGGTTTGTCAGACTCCTAAGCCTTACTTCCTCACGGGTCCCTCTCAGGACTGACTGGGGGAGATAAGAAGGGAGTGCACGTCCGTCCCCTGACCGCGGCGAGATTCTCCACCCTGACCGCCCACCCCCGGCTCTTACAGCGGCTCTGACCCCCGGACAAGCTTTCTCCAGGCATCTGCCAACCTGAAGGGCTTTATGTTTAGGTTCAAACATGGAGGCTGCATGAATTTCAGCAACAATGCTCCTTTTCAGCAAAGAGTAGCAGAAGTTACCACACAGCAACTTCAGGTAGCGTGTAAAGAAGGAATCCAGTGCCAGTAGAAATCACAAAGCTTTCTCCAGATTTTACAGGCTGCACGCAGTCGACCTCCCTTTGCCTCAGGGGTGTCGATGCCAGAACAGGGCGCTGAGGTCAAGACAGAGTGAGGTCAGATGCCAGCTCCGGAACCTACGACTGCACAGGACAGACGTTTCAGAGAGCTGGGTTCTAGCTCTGCCTTTACTGTGTGGTCCTGGGCAAGTTCCCTAACCTCTCTGAGCCTGGAGTCCCTCATCTCTAGAACAGAAGCAGCAAGAGTACCTGCCACGGGGGTTTACTGTGGCTGAAATAAACGCAAAGGGCTGGCCACAGTCCCTGGCACAGAGCTGGGGTCCATGTGGTCATTACCATATGGGCGGTGGGCCTTGGGCACGTGCCCTGAATCTCCTGGGCCCCAGATAACTCCTCTGGGAGATCAAGACGGTAAGGACCAGCTCTTCAGAGTGGTTCCGGGAGTCGGTGAGGAATAAACCACCCCTCAGGCCATCGGCAAGGTGTCAGCAAGGCTGCGTCCTGCCGAATCCACTCTGGCCCTTGCCAGCCTCTGGAGGCGCCCACGTTCTCGGGCCTGAGGCCCGTCCCCTCCCCCATCTCCACACCCAGCGATGGCAGACGGGACCCTCCTGCCACATCTGACCCCCTCTTCCTGGTCTCCTCTCCCTCTGAGGTTCTCTGCTGACAAGGACTCACATGACAGATCGGTCTGCCTGATGGCTGGGGATAACCTGTCATCTCAAGGTCACACGGCCACGGTCCCGGGCTGGTGCGTAGTCAGTGCTGGCTGAAGCTGGACGGGGTGGGGCTGAGGCCGCGATGTCCCTGACCATGTGCCACTCGCCATCAGAGTCTGAATCCAGACGTCACCGCTTGGTGTTTCTACAAATTTGGGTGCAGGCTAAACCCCCTCCTCTCTCCGAGCCCCAGTTTCTCCGTATGTAAAATGGGTAAGGCAGAAGTACCGCCCCCCCTTCCCCTGCGAAAGGGCTGACATGAAGCCGAAAGGCAGGTCAGACAAGGTAACGCCCGGAATCAAGACAGTACAGGACCGTCCCAGGACAGCGGTACCACAGGATCTGTTAAGTATTTTGTGTATCTCATCAGTCGTCCCAACAGCACTGAGAAGGACCGGCACTGCCCTCTAGTTACCCAGGTGGTTCAGAGAGGTCGGCCCGGGTCCAAGGCCGCACAGCCTGGGAGCAGCTTTCTCCTTTAAGCTCTGCCCAGGGGCCGTGTGGTTGACAAAGAGCTCAGCCAATGAAAGCCCCACCAGCAGGACCCACTAGAACACAACCTGCCTTCCTCTTGCTGAGTCTGAAGTATAAAATGCCCTCTGGAAGGTGGAGAGGAGAGGCCTGGCCCCCAGGAGGGGTGCGGGGGGAAACCACGACGGGGGGGGGGGGGGGGGGGGGGGGGGGTCCTCACACATCTTCTGGCTTTTCTCAGCCACCGCGGCACACCAGGCTGGGCCACCCCGGCTTCCAGAACGAACCAGCTGGCTTGTGGTCGCTCTCCTCCCAGGCTTCCCTCCCCATACTCATGCTCTGGCTCTCTGTCTCTCAATAATGAATAAATATTTAAAAAATTTAAAAAAAAAAAAAAAAAGAGAGAGATAGCAAAGCTTTGATGTGATCCAGCCTTTCCTGTCCGCCATATTGCCTCCTGATGGCACCCACCCTCCCCCCGGGGGTTGGCCTCACTAGAAACCACCAGCACTCCGAGTCCCATTTTCGATGTAACGTTTGTTATTTTATTGGAAAAAGCTGGTATTAACATATTTATAATTTTATTCAACAGTCGGATAATCCGAGATACCGAATGAAACCAGAATGCACCCATGAGTTACAGAATCCAAAGTGATCAGGTCTGTCTACCTACCACACGTCCAACACCAACCAAGACTTCAGTCCTCAGAGTATTCGAGTAAAAACAAAAACCACCCAACAACTTCACAAGGACTAGGTGAATGCCCATACGTTTAAGAAGAGCAGAAAATTTAAACAGAGGAAGCAGCAGAGTTTGTGACTATGTTACTGGCCCGTCTGTCTGCCACAGCTAGTCCTGCCCCTCCCCCACAACACGTGTCGTTGTTCACAACCTGCTTTGGACATCACGATTTTCCAGGGATCTGAAGGCATGCTTTTCCTCTAGGATCTTTCTTTCTTTTCCTTTTTTGGTTTGCTATCCAAAGCTTCACACAGAAGGAAGGAACCAGGAACTGTATTAAGACCTCCTTTTGAATGCAGTGTAAGAGTGGTACTGTGTAGACGGGTAAGTGTGAAATCTACGCTCCGACAGTAAGTCCTCGCTGCAGTTCGAGTCTCCCCTCAGCATCCGAATCACAAAGGGAAGGGGATTGTGCCAAATATCCGTGTAATTGTGTAAGGCCCTCAGAGCTGGATTTTGGCTTCGACAAGATTTCTATACAATTTACCACATTCTTGAACCTCTTTACAAAGGGGGGAAAAGAGGAATCCAATCCAGTGATTAATTTCAATTAGAATAGATATGTACATATAATACTGTCCAGGTCACCTGGATTTTACAGTGATATACAAACAAACATTCTTCATTCATGTTGATTTAAAAAAAAAAAAACAAAACAGGAACGATGGACCCATTTCCTTGTGTAAATATCATATGGCCAGAAGTGAATGCACATGCGTTTTGTGCTTTGATGCACAGAAAAGTACACCACTATCCACTGAGAAAAACCTCGGGTGGGTCTGTTTCCTGGGTTGGGTTACACCCTGTAAAAAAATGTTGGCTTCGGCCTCTGCACTCGGTTTCCTGAATCAGGACGCCCAGCCAGTGGTTCCCCGTCATCTGTCATCCCGTGCAGAGGACAAGTGGGCGGGGTGGGGTGGGCGGAGCTGGTCTCCACGTCCATGGGGCAGGAGCAGGTGCTATGGAGACACGGGCCAGGCCGTTAAAGAAGATGTATCCTGAAATGGTCAAAACATGCAATCTCCTCGGAGGCAGCTCGGTGCACCTGAACGAGGGGCTGGGGTACAGATGGGGGCGCGGCGAGGTGCCCCACAGAGGGCGGGGGTCTGAAGTCACCACACAGAGCTTGGCACCACGGGGGCCTTCTCCATACTCCGTGCTGCAGCTTGGGTCTCCCCGGACGCTCGTCATGGCCCATCTGCTCTGTCCCGCTTCACAAGATGAAGATATGTTTCCAGAACCTTCCAGGCAAGAACGTTGCTTTAACACGAGCCGCCAGCGTGGCGGACTTGGGAAGGGCCCGGTGCGCGTGAAGACCGGCTCAGGATTCCTGACTCCACCACTCGGTCAGGACGTGCGTTGGACAAACTGGTTCATTCTCTCGGGGCCTCAGCGTCCTCGCGAGTCAAGTGGGGCTGATAAATTACTCACCTCTCATCCCTGGCATCTGGCACTCTGTGAGGGGCTGGTGTTTGTGGAGGAAGCGAATGGGTCATGGACAGAACCGCGTGAGCTCCCTCGAGGGGCCCAATGACCATGAAGCACGACAGGAGAGCCCCGCAGAGTGGGGACTGGATCCGTACGCGTGAAGGGCCGAACGCCGTGCCTGGCCCCCCCCGGCCCACGCTCAGCAAAGGCTGGGGCAACGGTGAGAACAGGCACACACACACGGGTGGCTTTCGCTGTCCCCTTTCCTGTCTGGGAACGCCAGACCTGGGGGACTGAAAGACATTGCAAGAACCTAAAAGTGGATCTCGCACCTGTCTGTTCTCAGCACGAATCCACGATCCAAAAAGTAAAGGGATGACCCTCAGCTCAGAGACCGTGGAAATTGCTCCGTCTGTAATCAAAAGAATCCTGGCTGGCTGGTTTGAGTCCGTCGTCTGGTCCCCAAAGCCCCGATGGGGGGGGGGGGGGCGCCGTGAGGCCCCCCGGGGTGCCTGCTGTCCCCTGCGAGTTGCTGCTGGAAGGAGTGAAAAGTGATCCTGGAAATGACAAAGTCCTAACAGCGGGACAGGCGGCACGCGGTTAATGAACGAAGGGCCTGATCCCCGAGGCGACGGTCACATCCATGTTACGGTCTGTGGCTTCAGTGAACCCTCCTTCCTCCCGTTTTCAAACAGACGGCGGCCAGCGGCGGCGGCCCGGCCTGGGGACCGGGAGGGAGGGACGCGCTCCCAGCCGTGCCACCAGACGGCTGCGTCCCCGACGGGGCTCCGCACACACCTAGTGCATCTCAGAGTTCACCTTGTCCTGGAAGATGTACAGGTTGTTGGTGGCCGCGATGGCGATGATGTTCTCGGCCGGGTGCCAGGCCGTGTGCAGGATCTTCTTGGTGAAGTCAAGGCTGTCCACGCTGATGTCGTCCCGCCTGCGCTTGCCGCCCACGCACACGCGCCTGGGCTTGAGCACGGCCCGCGGCTTGCTGCTCTCCCTCGAGGCCTCCAGGGTCACGTCGCGTTTGGTGTTCCGGTCAAACATGCGGAAGAAGTTGTTGTAGGCCCCGGTCATGATGACGCTGGCGGGAGAAGGAGAGGCGTCAGGCGGGTTGGGGGAGGGCAGGGTACGGGGAAGAAACGTGCCACACCTCAAGTAACCACCCCGGGGGCTGCAGGACCTCGCTCCCTGGGGTGGGCCCCCCGCCCCGGTCCCACCTTCCCCTTGGGCTCTGGTCCTCCCCCACATCTCAGCTACCGTCTGCCTGCAGAATCCAAGGCCGGGAGCTGAGACCCTTTAAAAAAAAAAAAAATTTTTTTTTTAATGTCTATTTTTGAGAGAGAGAGACAGAGCAGGAGCAGGGGAAGGGCAGAGAGAGAAGGAGACAAAGAATCCGAAGCAGGCTCCGGGCTCTGAGCTGTCAGCACAGAGCCCGACGCGGGGCTCGAACTCCCAAACCGTGAGATCACGACCTGAGCTGAAGTCGGCCGCTTAACTGAGTGAGCCACCCAGGCGGCCCTAGGGCAGGGGCTGAGACCCCTTCATGCTCCGCCTCAGACATCGTAAAGAAACTCCTGTACTTTCCCCTTTGTCCAGGAGAGGCCTGGCCAGACCTCCAGGCACCAGCAGACGGAAGGCCCTGAACTGACCCGACACGCCCTTCACGGCAGGGACCCAGCACCTTCCTGTTCTGAGTAGTTGGGTGACGAAATGATGTGCAGATGTTCACGGACTTTCCTGTCCTGCTAAAGGGAATTTGCCCCTTGTCCATCCACTCCTTCTCCCTCCCCCCTCCAAGGAGAAGGGGTGCCTGGGGCCTGGGAGAAAGGCCATGTGGTCTGTGTGGTAAGAGGACGGCAAGAAGGCCAGCGATCGGGGCCTGGGCCTACAGAGCGGGTTTTGGGGTTTGGCCCAGGAGAGTCTCTAGAGCAGCCGGGGGTGGGGGAGGGGGGCAAAATAACTGGGGAGGAGGGAGGGGAGTCTGGGAAACAAGGTCCCCTTCCACGTCCTTGAGGGGAGGTGCATACAGACTGGGATTCCTGTCTTCCCTTTGGAAGCTGAGCGTGTTTCTTGGGGAGTCACTGCTCTGAGACAGAGCCCCGCGGCCCCCTAGGTGAACACGGGTTGTGCACACTTTCCACGTCTCCATTTCCCCACATCAGGGGGACAGTGCAGTGCAGGGGAGCAGGAAATGTTCAAGGCCGAGGTCCACCTGGACAGACCAGGAGAGGTTCTCTTATTAGGCTCCTGGGCTGTGGGAGGTCAGATGCTCCTGGCATGGCTCAGGGGCCCGGGTGATGCTGAGTCACGGGCTGAACGTGACACATCTCCTGTAACGTGTCCCCTTCTCGTGGGAGAACGTGGGCTGGTAAACCGACACCAGGAGAGTGTAGCACCCGAGGCCCCAGCCTCAGCATCTCTACCCGAGACCGGGAAGCCGGCCTCCCGGGGCCTGCACGGAATGGACCAGCTGTGATTCGGTGTCACAGTTACCTCGCCTGTGGGCCATCTCTCAAGGTCAGTCCCTTCTAGAAGGAGGGGCGGGGTCGTGCGGTGGGGAGGCCCCGCTGCCTCCCTGCCCCTCGGAGTTCTGATCCTCTCCAGGAAGGGCCTTGTAGTCTTGGGTCCTGGCAAGTCCGGGCCAAGAGTTCCTCTGAGGGAAGTACTTTATGTTCCCACTGACAGCGGCTTCCGGGCCTCCCCTGCCCGCCCTGCACATGCGGTTCCCGGGGATGGCCTGCGCCCGTGAGGCGACGCTTCCCGCCAGAGCCCGCAACCTGCCGAGTTAGCATTTGGTGTCCCTCCCCCGACGCCCAGACCGCTTTGTCCGACCTTGTGTTCAGAGACCAGTGGGTGGGCGCTTGGGGACAATGAGCATGGAAAACCTCCATAAAGCGGTTCTTCTGCCACGTTCCAGGGGTGTCCAGGCAGAGCCAGGCGGGGGTCACCTGGATCCCAGCAGAGGGCAGAGGGTGCAGGCCAACCGGGTGACTGGAGACCAGCTCCACAAAGGACCTATGCCCAAATGTTCTGGAAGGTTCCAAGGGAACCACAGGGAAAGTGCCGTGCCCCCGGGGCTGGAACATTTGGAGATTTTGTTACCATCCCCCAGGCCTGAGGGGTGAGAGGAGGAAAGGTGAGAGACACAGAGACAGAGTGGCAGATCTGTGTGAAGGGGCTGGCTGACCGGGGCATAGTCCACTGAGAGGACAGGGAGGGAGGTGGGACAAACACCCCCTCCCTCCTGCTTCCCTCCCAGTGTCCCCACTGGTGAAACCTGGTCAGAAGCCAGAGGGCATGCTGGCGTGTTGAGGCACCTGCTCCAATAACCTTGAGCAAGCTTCTGTGCTGCCTCTGTCTCCCCCACCCGGTGGGGGCTCCTGGGGCAGGCCTGTCTTGCCTCAGAGTCCCAAGCCCTGGCTTGGCCTCATCGGGGGAGCGAATGCTGGCCCTCAGCAGCAGCCAGACTGAACCAGACCAAGCCAAGCCCCCTGGTGCCTGCAGAGAAGGCAGTAAATGCTTCGTAAATGGTAGGGAACGAAGAAGGGCCAGAACCTTCTCTTATTCACGGCCAGACCTGCAAGTTCAGAAGGTACCTCCCCCCGGCAGGTGCTCTCTAAGCCGAATGAGTGAATGAGCGAATGAATGAATGAATTCGGCGGAAGGGTCACAACCCTTCACAACCACCCTCCCAAGTCCTAGAAATGCACGAAGCGGCCTTGCCCAGCCACCCCTCTGCACTTGACCTGGGACACAGCCCAGTGGGCGGAGGGGCTTCTCTGCGGCTGTGGGGGCAGAGCCGTGGGGGTGGGCTTGGGGGAGGGGCGCAGTTGAGCAGTTCTGCTTCTCTGGAGGTTTGTCTAATCTCTGGAGGGGAGGGGAGGGGAGGGGAGGGTGGGTGGAGAATCCCAAAGTATTCTCTGGTCCTGTTCTCTTGTGTTCTACAACTCCGCCCCCCAAACCTTCATCCCTGTGAATAAATCCCTTTGTTGTTGAGACAAAGAAATGGCATGTCGCAGGTGCATGCTGGGAGAGGCCCTCTCACTCTCACCTTCCAGAAGGAGGCCAGGCCAGCAGCCAAATGCCGTCCCTCTTAACCTGCAACTCGGAACTGAGACCAGGCCGTGGGAAGGAAAGTGGGCAACAGAGTCAGAGACCCAGAGTTGTTCTCGGGGGGAAAGGCTCACTCCCAACATCAGGCCCCAGGGAGCCCACTGCAGTCCATCCAGGTGCCGGCGGCTCCCGGCAGCTCAGCCCGTGGAGCGTGTGTACGTGGCTGGAAGACAGAGCTGGGGGCTGGGTGACCTGCCGAGGCTGGGGGGACGTGAGGGGCCGCCGTGCGGCCCAGTGCCAGAGTCCCGAGGCCCGAGAGCAGGGGCGCTGCTGGGAACAGGGCTCGTGGCTACCTCTTATAATAATGAGCAGACACTCAGGGATAACGTGACCTGTTCACAGTCAGAGGCCCACGCAGCCGGGGAGGTGACAGCTCCTGGGAGTTTCTGCACCTCATCTCTCGCTTTCTAGAACAGGGTGGGACATTTGCTCTAAGGCTCCAGGCTGCCGCGGTGGGTGGTGTATGGGGCACCCCCAACCCCCGTGCCCGCCCCCGAGGGTGTACACGACCCGGCTCCTGTGCATCCTCTGGTCACCTGAAGGTAGGTGGCCTGACTTGAGCCCGTCCCCTCTACCTTCACCGCCCACATCCCCCTCACCTCTGGCCCAGAGGGACGGCTGCGACGGCTCGCTCACTGGTCTTCCTGCTTCGGTCCCTAAGCCCCCCATCCCCCATGCTAGACTCTCCCACGACACCCACCCCAGGGAGGCCCAAGGACACTTTGACCTGAGACAACTCGCTAAGCTGTGGCCACATCAGTTGCTCTTTCTTTCTCCTGAGCTGTCGGCCATGCTGTTCCCTCTGCCCCAATGCCTTGCCACGCTCCGCGGGCAAATTCCTACCGCTTTCTTGAGACTTGAGAGCACCTCGTCCAGGACGCCACCCCCGGCCCCCTCCCCTGCAGGGCCCCCACCCTCTCTCCCCCCGCCCAGGGCCCCCCTCCGGGCTCTGCTTTAGTCCACGCAGTGTAAACCACAGAGTCCTCCTAGGCAGGCACTGCGTCCCATCTCTGCCGTGTTCCTGGTGCCCTGTGCCCTCGGGGACGCCAAGACTGGAACCTGCAGCTCCCAGGCTGACACCTGCACGGACAGTTGGGGCACAGCTCTGCCACGTGCCCCGCAGAGGGGGATGCTCAGACCTCGGGGGTCACCGGCTGGGACGAACTCTCACCTCCCGGCCCAGGACAGCAGCCCATCAGGCCCGTCCGGCTCAGCAGACCAGGGGGGGACCCGCCTGTGGCCCTGCCCCCCCTTCACTCGCACGGCCGGTATCCATTGGTGTCAGGCGCTGGGTCCGGGGGAGGGCCCCCACCTGCCAGGAGGCCCCCAGGACGTGCACAGGCAGGAAGTGCCGCTGAGCCAGATGCCCGTGGCCCCAAGCTTTACTTAGAAGGTGCTTCCTGCTTTCACTCCTTCCTCCACCCTCCTTTACTCGTCACCCCCGTGCCCAGCCCTGGGACTCAGGTGACGCTGCTGAGACGGCAGCAAGAGAGAAAAGATTCTCTCCCTCCCCCAGGGTGAGCAGCTGGGGCACCCCTGCCCTCATCTGGCCTCACCCTGTGGCCCCCGCCCTGCACGGGGCTGCCCCTATTAGGCAGTCATTCCCAGAGCCTGCGGAGAAGAGGGATCACCTGTTGGCCGCAGACCCACTGGGGAGGCTCATGAGACCCACACCAGCCTGCACTCGGCAGCCTGGGGCCGGGGCGCAGCTGTGGTTTCCAACACCCACGCTGGATGGGGACTCTGAGATCTCTACAGGGCCAAGGCCTCCCCTCCTTGGGCCCAGAGCAGCTGCCAGGGAGCTCAGCCTGGGGTCAGGAACTGGGCGTGGCCGCGGCAGGGGCCGGGCGATCTGGGACACTGGCCTCCCCGTAAGAAGTGAAGACAGAGGCCTTTCTCTCCCCACCTGCTTTACTTGGGCCTCCAAGGCAAAGGAGCGCCCCAAGCCCAGGTATTGGGAGCAGGTGCTCGGGCACGCCCACCTGGCTCCAAATTCTAGCTCTGCCCCTAACGTCAATCAAATGGGGGTAAGGAGGGACCCCAGCTTCTGGGGAGCATGGACCAGGAGTCTCAGTACAACAGAGCAGTGCTGGGCCCGGGAAACCCGCCCCCCCCCCCCCCCGTTATGCTAGATGCCTTGATTCGAATCATGCTCCTGGCCTGAAGTCCCACTGGCTAAGCCTGAGGCAGGACACCCAAACTGAGGAAGCAAAAGGAAAGATTCTCAGGGAAAGGCCCTGCCAGAGGCCACACCCCTCCCTCCAGGCCAGCAAGGGCAGAGAAGAGGGGACAGCAGCCCAGCTTTGCTCACTTAACCAGCGAGTGCGGTCACGCAACCGCCTGTCCTTCGGATCCACCAGGGGAAGGGAGAGTGGGGTCACTGAAGTCATTGGCAACGCCGCCCAACTGCTAATCCTCCACCAGAATCGGGCTGGCGCGTGGGAGAGAGGGGGCCCCCTCCCCGCCTGCAAGGAGAAGGGTCCCTTTCATCTCAGGACAGCAGGTCCCAGCACCCTGCAAAGCACTCCAGGACAGAAAGGCCCACTGCTTGCATTCTTACATTCCAGAAGGTTCCCTTAGCAGAGGAAAGGGCAGCCCCTGCCCTGGATTGTGTCTAGGCACGTCGCTTCACCTCTGCTAGCCTCATTTTCCTCCTCTGCACGTGGGGATGCCGATCTGACCGCTCCCGTCCCCAGGGCTCTCTGCCCCCATCCGGCCAGCCGAGGGACCGCCAAGCACAGGGCTCCACGCACCCCCTGCTGGCTGATCATGGCTTGCAATAATCGTGTCCTTGCTGATTGGCTCCCAAAGTGAGCATGTAACCCAAACGAAGCCAATCAGACCCCACACCCTGGGAGGGTTGCGGGCTGTGAGGTCAATGGCAGGGCAATCCTGCCAGCCACGGGGCGTGGCAGCAGAGCATGAGGCTAGTGTGTGAGGAGAAGCAGGGAGGCACAGAGATGAGGACAGGGAAAGAGATGGCCCCAAGGTACACCTGAGCCCTGGGGAAGCCTTGCCTGGAACCTCTCAGAACAAGCTGAGGCTGGTCTGATTTCTGCAACAGGAAGACGCTCGGTTGACGCAAATCCCTTTGTCCTAGGCAGAACAGATCAAGGAGAGCTTCCTAGAGGCGGTGGCATTTGAGGTGGGTCTTGGAGGCTCAGCGGGGTTCTTTCCCCCCCCCCCCAAACATTCATCTATCTTGGAGAGAGAGAGAGTGCAAGCGGAGGAGGGGCAGAGAGGGGGACAGAGGACGCTGTCGGCACAGGGCCTGACGCGGGGCTCGAACTCACGAACCGTGAGATCGCGACCTGAGCTGAAATCGGAGGCTCAACCGAACTTCCATGGCCGATACTGACTCGTGGCCTTTCAGCCTCGAAACAGCCCTGGAAGGTCACGGTTGATTAGAACCAGGGGACAGGGGACAGGTGGGCAGGCTCAGGAGGCTCGGGGGCTAATTCGAGCACACAACCGGAGGGTGGGGGAGCGTGCACCGGAACCCGAGGGCGTCCGGCCCCTCCCTCTACACCAGGCCGCTGCTCTTGCTGGCGTTGGGTATGAGGCCACCGTGAGGGCCATCAGACCCCAGCAGGTCTCTGCCGCCGTCTGGGCAACAGGGCACATGGGCTCCCCACGGATAGCAGAGGGATGGCTCAGCTGAGCCTGCAGAGTTCGGAGGGTGGTCTGGTCTGTACAAGCGGGGGTCCTGGAGGGCAGCGCTTCTTCTCCCCTTAGCCTCTGAGCTCCTGGGAGGCAGGGACCGTCCTCCACCCGCCACGACGGGCTCTGAGGAGGGCTCAGGATGAAGCGGAAGGAGGTGGCACACTCTTGCGCCCTCCAGAGTGTCATAGCCACTGACTAGACACCCCTGAGGTGCGGAGTGAGCTGCTTAGGATGGGCTGAGCCACGGTCACCGCCCCCCCCCCAAGGGCACCCTATCCCACGGGGAAGGCAGAGGCAAGGAGAAAACACGCAAAGTGCCAAGACACAGGCGGAAAAGTCAGGAGGCTCGGGGCCAAGGTGGAGAGGGCCCTGAGGGCTTCCTGGAGGAGGTGGCCTTGAGTTGGGTCAGTAGTAATTTGAGGCGACAGGAGTGAGCTAGGTACAGTGTGGCCAGGATTCCAGGCTGCAGGAGCAGAGCGGTTGTGGAGGGGGGAGACAATACAGGGAAGTGCGGGACCGCCGGGGAGGGGGGTGGCTGGTATGTTAAATGCGTGGCAGGAAGTGGCTCTGAGAGGCAGGACAGCTGAGCTCCAACCAGGACAAGCTCGGAGGCTCCTGTGCCTGGGAGCCAGGTGTCACCTGTTCACGAGCGCCCCCTGGTGGTAATGTGGAAGAAGGGCGTGCATCGGCCATGGCCAGTGGAGACTGCCCCCAACACACACACACACACACACACACACACACACACACACACAAAATCCCCCGTGGCCAGCAGTAAGTCCCTCTCCTGAGATTCTGACAGCCCCCACCCCAAGACCCACGGCCAGTGCTCTCTGGGGAACCCCCAATGTGTCAGGGTCTGAAGCTCAGGGTATCCCAGAAGCCCTGTCCTCCCTGGGGGTGTCTGGGGTCAGCCCGGGTGCGGCACCCAGAGGGAGTGCTGTGTCGGCCTGTTCTCAAGCCAGCCTTCTCACTGTTATCCAACTGAGCCCCTGTGACCCCCACGCTGGTCCCCGATTGAGAGCTGAGCCAGGTGAGCCCCCGGGATGTCAGCAGCAGCTTTAGGGGACCCCCACCCTGGACCCGGCAGCTCAGCCCCATGTGGGGCCAGCCTACATGCAGGCAGCTCCCTCCCGGCCCCGGCCCTGCGGTTCCTGGCCCCTCCTCGCCACCCCCATCCTAGGGTCCCAGCGTGCCTGTCGCATCACAGAAGCTCTTCCCGTGACCGCGGCAGCACATGACGGATGCACGCCCCTGGACGACACTTGAACCAAAGGCTGCCGGCCCGCACACCACCCCTCCCCCCTGCACCGCGCTGGACCACAGGACAGGGAAGGGACGCCGGGCCTGCTTGGGCTGTGAAAACGTGACGGGCAGTGCTCTGGGACACAGTGCGGTCTGTATCCTGCATTTTCTGGTCACCTGGGCCCCTGTGCTGGGCCTTCCCGTCCACGCCGGCCCTGGGCTGAGCCAGCAACAGGGAAACAGGAACTCACATCGGGCCATCTCCCGGGTGGGTGGGCTATGAGATGTGGCCGGGCCTGGGGGACCCTGCCAGCCCCAGAGGTGCGGAGCGGTGATGTGCCCACCGCCCCGGGGGGCCTGATGTAGGGGAGCCGCCAGGGAGGCAGGTGCAGCCATGATGGGGGCAGGGGGAGGGTGTGGACCAGCGGCCAAAGTTCTCCCTGCCCCCACCCGTGGCGGTCCAGGGAACACCCCTCATCCTCGACAGCCTGGGGATGTGTGTGGCTAGGGCCCCGGCCTCGACTGTTTCCACTATCACTTAGGAGACCGGGGGGGGGGGGTCCAAGTGGACGGCAGGTGTGGTCACAGGTTGTGACCTGGCTGTCGTTTCCTGCCCTGGCCTGTGAGGGCTGAGAGCTTGTGGGCGCTGGAAGAACGGATGGGCCGCTTCCCACACGTTCATCCATCAGGCTCATTACCAGCAAGTTCCCCAGGATGCCAGGCCAGCAGCCGAGGCGCTCCCGGGCGAGGGGGCCACTGGCCCCGGGTTGGGGGTTACCTGTCGCTGCCGTTCCAGGCACATTCAAACTTGTCGAAAATGCAGTCGTTCTCGTACAGGGAACAGAGCTTGCTCCGCAGATAGTCGTGGACCTGGTGAAAGAAGGGGCCGGTGAGTCGGGGCAGGGGGCGCCCCAGCAGTCCTGGTCCCTGCTGCGAGAAGAGTGTCCCGGAGCAGGGAGGGGCTGTGCCCTCTGGGTCCGGATGGCCCCTCCAGCCCCGACTCAGCTCTGCTCATTGAGAAGGACCCACAGCCAGACAGGGGGACAGGGCCGACCCTAGAGGTGTGGCCAGAGGGGACAGTCGCAGTGACAAAGGGAACGATACCGTAGGGACCAGATCCTGGCTCCACCCCTCCTCCCCCACGCTGTGTGATCCCGGGCAAGTGACTTCACCCCTCTGAGCCTTGGTTTCTTCCTCCTTGAAGTGACAAGAGCACATACCTCATGGGCTGTGGTGGGACCAACCGTAGGAGACTGTGTGGTGCAGGGTCATGCTCTCTGAGGATCAGAACGGTCACCCTGAGCACGGATCATGGGAGAAAGGGGAAGGGGAGCCCACACAGGCCTCTCAAACGTGATCTCGGTGCGTGTCACTCGTCCTGTTTTGTGGATGAGGCCCTGACACTCAGAGAGGGTAAGTGACTGGCCCAGAGTCACACAGCTGATAAGCAGAAGACCAGGACGCTCTTCCAGAGTTAGCTGACACCACAGGAGAGACGGCGATGCCCCTGTGGCCCGGGGCCACCCGACAGCAGCCTCTATACCCAGAGGGCCTGGTCGGTGCCCGCTCTCTGCCAGGCACGTGGCCCTGCCCTCTGCGTGGGGGGAGGGGAGGGGACAGCGTACCCAAAGCCTGAACTCCTGGCTCTGCCCCTTACCGTGCGACCCGGGAGTCACTTAGCCTCTGTGACCCCCAGGTTTCCCATCTAGGAAGGGGGTCACGGACCCCTCCAAGCAGACAAACGAAGGGCAAACACCGATAGGTATTTGGGACCCTGATTAACTCTGGAGGAATAGACAGAAATACGTGTTCAACTCCTGTTGGGCAATGCCACAGGCCAGGAGTCAAGTGTAGGGAGAGGAGGGGGGAAGAAAACAGGTTCTGTCTGAGAACCTCTTATTCATCTTTAAAAAGATGGGCGCCCCCACCCCCTGCCACCCAGCAGCCTCCAGGGTCCCCAGGCTGAGTGAGGCTCTTCCCTCGGAGCGTCCAGTGCATCTGAGGGTCCTGCCCGGACTTTCTGTGTCTGTGTGGACCCCCTGCTCCCAAGGCTCAGCCCGGTCGTACAAGGTGACTTCCTCGGGCCTCGGCTGAGATGCCCCTCCTCGGAGAGGGCTCCCTCCCTGCCTGCCCACCGGCCCACGGAGCGGGCTCCACGGCCCCTCCGTTCCCACCGCCGCCCGCACTCTTGTGTGATGCCCTCCACACTCCGACGACGTGAGGATGCTCCCCTCCAGCGGGACCTGTCTCCCTGGGGCGGGCAAGAGGCCCCTCGAGGCTGCCCCCTGCGAGCCCCCCGCCCCGGTCCCCCATCCTTCCCGGTACAAAGGCCACAAACAACAGCATCCCTCTCCACACCGCTCGTCGGTCACACCCCGCACGCAGCCAGTCCAGAAGCAGAATCCACAGCGACCTGGAACCCAGCTGCCACTCACCACGTCCTGTGCTGCTCCCTGCCCCGAACCACCGTCTCCCAGCCCACCGCAAATGCCTCCTGACTGCTCCCCGCTTCTGTGCCCCCCGACCCAGTCTGTCTCCACGGGCAACCCGAGAGACCCCTAAGAAACCAAGCTGGACCATGTCACTCTGCCGCTCAAGACCTTCCAGTGCTCACAAGCCCCCTGGACTCTGCCCCCAATCACCTCTCTGACCTCAGACTCTTCCTCTCTCCCCCTGCTCACTCTGCTCCAGCTGGCTCCCCACCATTTCCTGACCGCACGAACCACGTGCCCGCCTCAGGGCCTTTGCACTTGCTGTTTCCGCCCCTGGGAGCACCTTCCCTGCCCCCCCCCACCCGCCCCCGACGACTGATGCCCTCACTTCCATCAGACTCCAGCACCCCTCCTTTCTCTGCCTCAGCTCCTGGTTTGTTTCATTTGCAGCCTGTGATTATTTCATTTGTATATTTCCTTGGTCTCTGGCCATCCTTCCGGTTGGAATGGATGCCCCTCGAGGCTGCTGTGGGAGCCAAGAGAGGAGGTGGGGGGTGACGGCACTGGTCTTGTGTGTTTCCAAGACCTGGAGGGAGGGAAGCCTAAGGCAGGGATCACTGGCCCAAGCCTGGGATGGAGCCACTGGGTCAGGGACTCTCGCCCTCCTCCCGTGGTGAGCGTGACGGGTGGGGAACAGCACCTGCCTCCACGGGAGCCCGCGCGGCCTCGTCTGTGCCGAGGCTGGAGGAGGAGTGACGCCCAGTGCACATTACAGCCCCAGACTGCCTCTGACGGGAAGCAGGCACGGATGAGGCTGAGCAGAGGACCCCTGACTGCTTGTGAGTCCCCGGGGAGGCCCCCGGTGACAGGCGCAAAGGCAGCCCCGGAGGAGCCTGGGAGGCAGGCTGACGAACACACACGTGAGAGGCACCAGGGGCCATGGAGGAGAGAGTGGAGCCAGGGGAGAGACGCGGGAGGGCACGGCTATTTCTCTCAGACAGGTGCCTGCCTCCGGGAGCCTCCGCTCCCAGGGAGCCCCCCTGGTCCACAGCCACACCGCACCCAGGGTCGCTGTCGTGCGGGACCCCGGAGGGCAAGGCTGCGGCTGCCACTTCTCTCTGAGGCACAGGGTCTAGCCAGGCACAGAGCACCCGCCAAGTAAGTGTAACCCCTTAGATGCCTGGGGATACACGGTGCCTGGCTTCATGCCGGCCACGGACAGATTCCCAGGGGCTCATGGACAGCCCCCCCAGGTCTGCATTGTGTGTGCTCCCTGCGCAGTCAGAGCGGCCTCACTGATGCACTCGTCCGAACACACAACACACAACACGCACGCGCGCACGCCCGCTGTTCTCGCCCGCCCTCTCCTGCAAAGTGAGCGCCTCCTGCCCTCTGGTGGCAGAGCAAGGAAGAGCAGAGGCTCCGGGGAAAGACTGAAATCCCAGGTCTGCGGCTGGCTAGCTTCCCTACTCCTGCAGGTCTGCCATTTAACTCAACTTCCTCCAAATACAATGGGATAGAGAGAACCCTGGCCCCATTCCCGTGGGGTCTTACTTAACATCGTGCGAACTTTGTTTTCCACCCCCCGACTCTATCTGGGTGGATCGTAACAGAAAAATAAAAAGTCGTAACTTTCCGGAAGGTGCCCCACGCTTCGGCCCAAGGGCCTGACTTGCGAGGCCCGTGCCGAGGACTGAGAAACGTAGCACGCTCCCAGTCACCGCCGCACGTGCTAAGGAGGGGTGCTCCCCGGGAGAGGACGGGGCTTCTCCCGCCTTAACTGCAGACGCGGGCTCCAGGAGGGGTGACCTCATCCTTCATCATCTGCACCCTCAAACCGGGCCTCGCCTGTCGCTCACCCTTGTCCCCCTGGGCCCCGACGGCAGGAGCCGGCAAGGGGACGGCACTGCCCCCACCCCCGCCTGGAAGGCAGGCCTGGGCCGAGGTGTGTGATTGGGGACAGGCTTTCCGATTTCCTGAGCCTTCATATGGGGCGTGCGGTGGGGACGCCCCTGCTGGGAGTTCTGGGCACAGGAGGTGGAGGCCGGGGGGGGGGGTCTCCCACCCCTCAGAGGGGCTCCGGAGTTTCTAGGCTGTGGCACCCACCTGGTAGGTCTCGATGGGCCTTGCCTCCATGTTAAGGTCCCAGACTTTGACCGTGAGGTAATCCCGGGTGAGCATGTATCGGCCACTGTGGCTGAACTTCACGTCCGACACGGAGGAGATGATTTCGGAGAAGAAGGAGCGGTTGCTGGGGTCCTCGGGCTCTTCGAACACTGCGGAGACAGAGAATCGATTGCCGTCACCGGGCCCCGCGGATCAGAATAACAGAAGACTCTGTTTCTGTCCTGGGCTCTCGCTGTACGGCCATTCATTCACTCATCAAGCCTGAGGCTAAATACCTGTCAGGCCGTGGCCCCGAACCGACCCTCCGAGGAGGGAAGGGGCAGCTTTCGGAACCACGTTTATTGAGCATTTACTCTCTGAGCCGGATTCTGCGCACAGCCCGTCCCGTGCATCACCTCGTCCAATCCCCTGATAAAACATCTGGTCGGTACCACTATCAGTCCCATTTCATGGCCGGGACAACTGAGGCATGGATGGCTAAAAACCACGCCCGAGGCACTGAGCTAGAAGAAAGTGGCCGAGTGGGGATTTGAACCCAGAGGGACACCGGCTGGGCCGCACTCTGCTGCCACCTACTGGCGTCTTGATGTTCTCGCATGTGCTGGGCAGCGTCGGGGAAGAGGCTGGGCCCTGCTTGCGGCCCGGGGCCTCTGCTCACGGCGCACGGGGCACTCACGGCTGAGCCCCGCGGGCAGCCACGTTTTGTCTGGCTGCTACGGGGATCGCGGCTACATCCAATCTCGCTGCCACAGATGAAGCCTGAGTCCCATCAGCTGCCCGCCACCCACCTCCCGGCATCTCAGACAAGGTGTTCCAGGCAGGAAGTTGCTTCCCGGGCTCCTGAGGGCGACAGCTTGCCGCCCCTACTGGATGATCCCACTCTGGGACAGAGTGCACAGTGAGCGGCCCCCCAGGCAACGTCCCCTCCCTGCTGCCCCTGAGGACAGGGCCTTCGGGGCACACGGAGGTTCCCACCCAGCAGGACAGGTTCTTCGGGGCTCAGTCTACTGCTGGCTGCCCCACCAGTCTGCCCAGCAACACCCTCCCTGGCCAATCAGATCCCACAGTGGCCCTGGTGCTGGAGCAGGGTGGGGACCAGGCATTACCCAAGTGTCACCTTAGCTAACCAAGCCAACCAAGCATTATTAGCTCCTTAGGAGCTGGGCCACGGAAGGGCCCGGGATCACGGGGAAGGACAGAGTGGGAGGCCAGCACCTCTTTACCAGCCAGTCTGGAAGGATTTAGACATTTGACAACCTTTCTAGCTGTCCCCACGGACACCGGCTGAGTGGCCACTCTGTCTGCTGGCCCCTGAGTCCCCACACCTGAAACACGGAAGCAGAGAGCTGAGCACATGTCTCTGGAGGCTCACAAGAGTGCCCTCCCCACCAGCCCCTCCCAGTCCCCAAATCCCATGTCCCACTTCCCAGGTCTGTTCCGGCCCCTTGTCCCCCCATCCGGGACCCCCGATCTCACTCCTGTTCCTGTCTTTCCCAGAAATGCAGCTCTTGCCGAGCTCCCTTCTGCACAGTGGCTGGAAACATTTCATGCCAGCCAGATGCTCTTGCGTCCGATGCATTCATTCATTCTCTCAGACACCCAGTCCACACCGAGCGCCCACTGTATGCTGGGCACTGTCTGAGACCCTGAGATGCCACAGAGAGCAGTGAGTCTCCTGGAACCAACATTCTCGCAGAGACAGGCAGTAAAACTACATGCTACACCGTCAGGCGGTGATGAGGGCAGGGAAGAAAACTAAAGCAAGGAGACAGATGGATAGGAGCTGGTGATCTGGATGGACAACGCCCAGGGGGAAAGAGCATCTGAGCAGAGATCTGAATGGAGTGAGGCAGAGAACAGTGTAGGTGCTGAGAGAGGAGGACTCCAGGCAGAAGGAACAGCATGTGCAAAGGGCCTGAGACAGGGACAAGTGGAAGGTCACATGGACGGAGAAAGGAGTGAGTGAGGCGCCGTGAGCCAAGGGAAGGAGTCATCCCATAGGCAATGAGGGCAGGAGAAAAGGACGGCATGGCGAGGTGTGGGTTTCTCCAGGATTCACCTCCCTACAAGGGCAAGGAGACCTCCTGGCACGTCACCTTTAACCTCTAAAACCTCTGAATTCTTATTTTATTTTATCTTATTTACTTTGAGAGAGAGAGCGAGAGAGAGAGCATGGGAGGGGCAGAGAGAGAGGGAGAGAGCGAATCCCAAGCAGGCTCCACACTGTCAACACAGAGCCTGATGTGGGGCTTGAACACCCAAACCCTGAGATCATAAACCTGAGCCTGAAACCAAGAGTCAGATGCTTAACCGACTAAGCCACCCAGGCGCTCGTAAAACCTCTGAATTCTGATTCGCGTCTCACATAATCAATGTTTTGTGCCTCTGACACCTTCATTTCTGGCAGGGATAAGCATTTGTAAAATTTCAGCACTTAACTTCCTACTTGAAGTGCTGAGACTGTGTGTTTTCCTTAAATGAACAGGGGTATAAACCTGTATTTGAGAGGTGCAGGGCAGAGGGTTTCAGAGAAGAGGGACCCCAAACAATCAGCAGGGACCTAGGTGTCCCCTGCCCCCATTCCTCCCCAGGTTCGAGGCAGGAACCCCCTCTTGACTGAATTAGCATTTGTGCCCCGAAGGGTCGGAACAGAAGGGGAGTTATACAGGCATAAAACAGGGTTGGTCTCTTGCACCCCAACTTTGAGGGGGCCCCTTGCACCCCATGCCCACTTTGGAGGTTTCTCCACCAATCCCCCAGGGCTGGCCCAGCTCGCTTCGCCCCCCTGCCCCACGCAGGGCGTCTGGCACGTCCTGTGGGGTAGGTGGGTGGGTGGGGCCCCAAGTCAGAGGAGTGTCTACACAGAGCCATGGGCTGTGTCTCCTGCCAGCTTCAAGGAGCAAGACGCCACAAAGGTCAAAGGCTGGGCGGGCGCCCTAATCAATAGCTGAGAACAGAAACACCAAACGGCCCAGTGTAACCTCAGTTCTGGCCACACCGGGCATTTCTGAGGGCCTTCTAAGCACAAAAGGACCAGCGTTACACGTGATCAAGGGGAAGGGACACTGACAGGTCTTACCTAGGAGTCCTTTTTATTTTCCAAACACTTCTGATACCGCTATTCTTTTGTCAAAAGGTCACCGAGTGTCCCCGCCCGCCCCTCCCCCCAACCACGGGCAAGCTGCACATCCCCCAGGGCAAGGGTAACAGACAAGGGGGGGGGGGGGGTCTCCCTTCTAATTGATGGAGTCACAAAGGACATTTCACAGTAATTATTGCTGCCACGAGTTTAAAGAAACGCATCCCAGAGCCCCTGTCACTGAGACGGGATGAATCCCACCTCTCCCCCCGCCCCACGCCCTAATTATGTTCAGGTTGGAGGGCTCTGAATCCCCAGAAATCTCCTGTTTCTTTTGAATGATTTTGCATAATTAAGGCTCTCGTGGTCCTGGCTGGTTCCCTGACAACCACATCCTCCTGTCTGGGTGCCCTACAGCATCGCCACGGTCACACGGTGGGGAGGGGCGAGAAGCACCCCCCCATGCCCCAAAGTGAGATGAAGGGGCCCCCTGAGGATCCCAGCTCTAAGCACCTGTGCACCCAAGGAATGGGAAGGTGAAACCAGAGGTCACTGCTGGCTTTCCTCTCCAGCCTCAAACCCAGCGGATGGTGTTCCTCTCCTTTGTTTAATGTTTATTTATTTTTGAGAGAGAGAGCACAGGTTGGGGAGGCAGAGAGAGAGAGAGAGAGAGGACGGGGACAGAGGATCTGAAGCGGGCTGACAGCAGCGAGCCTGACGCGGGGCTCGAACTCACGAGCTGTGAGATCATGACCTGAGCCGAAGTCGGACGCCCAACCGACTGAGCCACCCAGGCGCCCCACTGATGGTGTTCCACTTTTGCCTAAAGCCCTCCGTGGCTCCTAGTGCCCGCAGGATCAAGATTCAGGCTCCTACGGGTATCAGACAAGCTCCTTCCTCACCCGGGTTTCATGGGCCATCTGCTCCAGCCACCCTCCAGCCGCCTTTCCTCCAGGGCCCCAGGGCCTCGAAAAGGGTGAGGCAAGCAAGGTCCCTAGGGTAGCACACTAAGCAACCCCTTCCCAGGGTCACCCTAAATGACCTCTTTCGATGCCCTTCCCTGCCATCCCAGGCAACAGAGCACAGCAAAGTTCCGTGCGCCCTCAGGGAAGCCCCTTGACCTGTCCAAGCCCACGTTCCCTCACCTGGAGAACAAGCGTGATGCGACCTCCGGAGGTCACCTAACTCAGTGAGGGACCGGAGGAGTTGCTCAGTAAAACTGGGTGGCGATTTTTATGGTAATTTCCCCCACTGTTTTCTCTCCTTGAAACTTCCTTTCCCATGTTTAGTCCTCGTCTTTCCTATCAACTCTTATACGTCCTTCAGAACCCCAACTCAAATACCCTGTTCTATGCACAGCTTGTCCAGACAGATGCTTTCCAAAGAAATAAACTGCTCACCCTTGCTGCCTGCGCAGCCTGGACACCCTCCTGTATGGCATCAGCAGGGACGTGCGGTCACTTCGTGGGGCTGTGGGCTCTTGGGCCAGGGGTCCTTCCTCTCTGTCATTGGTCATCTGAGCGTCCCTGGCCAGCCTGGAGCTTCACTCAGAGCCCAGACCCACTCGCAGAGTGGACAGAACCTTCCATGCTGCCTCTTCTCTGTGCCTTTCCTGATGCCTTTCTTCCCCAGCCTGATACAATCCCCCCACCCCTGACCCCCTACTGCCCTGGCCACCACCACCACCACCGGAAGCTAGAGGGTGTGCCTAGTGGGGAGGAACAGCGAGTCAATACGAGACAGTGGGCACAATGGATGCTCACTGATGAAGAGCTGACAATTGTCATTTCCGGTTAAAAACCACCCCCTGCCCAGCGCCACTGGTTGGACCCCAGTGGACAAAATGAAAGCCAACCCCCATGTGGCCCTGGCCCTGCGTGGTCTGCCCCGACCTCTCTGTCTTTGCACCTGTCAGCCTGCCTCTTCGCTCGCCCGCTGGGGGCCCTCAGCGCCCTTCTGCGGCTTCTCTTCCCAGGCTCAGTCCTTCAGAAACTTCCCCGGCTTCGATGCTGTCATTTCCTTGGCAGGTGGCTTCCCCACACCTCCCATCAGCCCCGCAAGGGCAGGAGCCCACTCTCCACGCAGAGCCTGCTGTCCTCCCGCGCACCCCCCCCTTCCCATTCCACGGGGAGGCTCCACCCCTCCACCGGCAGGCTCCACCCCTCCACCGGCAGGCTCCACCCCTCCACCGTGCCACCCAGCTCAGAGCACCAGCCCGCCCCTGCGCCCAACCTCACCCCAGTTTATTCTCCACGCAGCAGCCAGAGGGATCCTGTCAGCACACAGCCAGGCCGGGTCGCTCCCTGCTCAAACACCCTGTGGCTGCTGGCCCTTCAGGGTGAGCCCCAAGCTCTTGCCATGGTCTATAAAGTCCTCTTGCTGTGGTCCCTTCTCTAACCCTGCAGCTCTCTGACCCTCATGCCCGCCTGCGCCCTGCGTTTTGCTCCTGCCTTTGCACTGGACGCTCCCTCTGTTGGAGACATTTGCCCTGGCTTTGCCCCCAGATACCTGCAGCCTCCCCAGCAGACGGTGGCTGGATCCGGACCTTCTACCCCAGGTCCATTATCAGGAGTGAGTCCAGCCCCTTTCAATGAATCCGGCTCACCCTCCTTTCCCATAAGCGTCCTGGGTTCTCAAGTTCTGAATCTCTGCGAAGACTGAGAAAGAACACAAGTCCGTAGGCATGGGACTATCGGAGCCTCTATCCTAGCTCTACCTAGCTGTGTGACCTTGGGAAAACACCTTAACCTCTCTGTGCCACCCATGTGGTCAACAATAATGGCCCCTAGGGCTGCATAAGTTCCCTCCTGTGCCAAAAGACTCTACGGATGTGACTACGTGAAGGGTCCTGAGCTACCGGGGTCATCCTGGATTCTCCGGGCGGGCCCGCTGTAACCACAGAGTCCTCGAGCGAGAGAAGAAGAAGGTCAAGGCAGAAGGGGGAGATGGGATGATGGAGCAGAGGGTGGAGGGCCGCACTCTGGAGGAGCGGGAGGGGGCAAGAGCCAGGGGGTACGGTGGCTTCTAGCAGCCAGAAAAGTCAAGGAGACAGATTCTCCCCTGAACTCTCTGGAAGAAATGCAGCCCCACCCGAATTCTAGACCTCTGACCTCCAGAATTGCAAAAATATACGTTTGCGTTGTTTTGTGCCAGTAAACTTGTGCTGATCTCTTTTTTTTTTTTTTAATTTTTTAACATTTATTTATTATTGAGAGAGAGAGAGCGTGAGCAGAGTAGGGGGAGAGAGAGAGGGGGAGACATAGAATCTGAGGCAGGCTCCAGGCTCCGAGAAGTCAGCACGGAGCCCGACGCGGGGCTCGAACTCACGGAACGTGAGATCATGACCTGAGCCGAAGTCGGTCGCTCAACCGACTGAGCCCCCCAGGCGCCCCAACTTGTGCCGATTTCTTACCGCAGCGCGGGAAACCCACAGGCTCGGCGTCCTCATCTGTAAATGAACAGATGAGGGCCTCCGTCGTAGGGGGGCTCAGAGGATTTGATGAGACATAAACCTAGAACGGCATCCAGTGTGCAGGAAGCATCGGCAAACGTTGGCCGGGCTGTTGCTTCCCCAGCGCATCGCAGGGGTCCCGCGAGGGGCAGCGCCTGACACGATCGCCTGTTCCAGGGACTCCCGTGCCCCAGCGGAGCGCAGACCCTGTGCTGTCAAAAGCAGAAGTAACTGTCTATTTTGAGGCATCACGGAAGCTGTTTCCATGGTTACCCGGTCATACCGACTAGCAGACAAAAGACTTCCACTGCTTTGGAGAAAGACGTGAGGCTGTGGGCTGGGCAGCGGAGTGGCCTGAGGGCCCCAGCGCTGCCCCCGATGGAGGGCACTGCCCCTCCCTGTGCCTTGGTTTCCTCATCTGTCCAATGGCAGAAATAGCCATCCGCTTGTGGTCTGGGCTGCTCTCAGCCAGAGGAGGGAAAATCGCTGCGTCACCTGCTGGGAAGATGACGTCGTGACCCCTCATCTCTAGGTACCACCGTCAGCCATTCCCGAGTTTTGGGCCACAACTGGATGAACGGACAGAAGCGAGATCTAAAGGAAGGGATCTAATCTCTGGGTCACTTTGAAAACAACCATTTATAGGGCGCCTGGGTGGCTCAGTCGGTGGAGCGTCCGAGTCTTGATTTCGGCTCAGGTCACAATCTCGGGGTTGTGAGTTCGAGACCCGTGTCAGGCTCTGTGCTGACAGTCGAGCCTGCTTGGGACTCTCTCTTTCCCTCTCTCTTTGTCCCTCCCCCGTTCTCTCTCTCTCTCTCTCTCTCTCGCACTCTCAAAATAAATAAATAAATAAAAACGTAAAAAAAAAAAACAAAAAAAAACCAGAATCTATTCCAATAGCAAACCTGTATAAACCAATAATCAAATGCACACACGAGTTTTACTAAGACTTCAAGGAGCAGATATTAAACGAACCGTTCCAGGCAAAGAAAGAGAGTGGCCCAGCTCACTTTCCAAGAGCCGAATAATCTTAGAGCAGAGAGAGTGTAAGAAAAGACAATTAAAGACCAACATCACGTATGGACATTTAGGCAAAAAAAAAGCATAATTTTTGCCTTCATGCAAAACTGTCTCAGCAAGAGACATGGCCCCCAGGCCACGGGCCACCCAGGCACAGCAGGAGATCACGGCGGTCGGAAGCCACCATGTCCCTCCCTTCGTACCTCGGCCCTGCAGAAAACAGCTTTCGGGAACCTCGGTGTGATCTAGGGAGAGGCAGCCCTAAAGTTACGATGTTCACGGGGGCCCTCGGAGAAGAGGCAAGAAACACAAATGGAGACGGGCCATCGAAAATAAAGTTCTAGCCCCTGCACTCCTGAGTCTGTGGGCTGATTCACATGCAGGGCACACACCCCCAGGCGTGTGACAGCGACGTGCCCGGAATCTGCACACGTGTGCCTGCGCTCGGGAACCGTACAGGTGACGGCTGCCTAGGGGGGTGGCCGCCCGCTCAGACCCCGGGGAAGCCAGATGACAAAAGCCAAGGGGGACTGCGACTTCCACCTCCCGCCTGCCGTCATTCAAACAGCGTGGGGTGCCAAAGCTGTCTCCATGCTCCCCAGACACCAGCTCGCCTGCACGCACACACACTTCCTGGCTCAGAGTTGAAATCCAAGTTAAAACAAATACACAGACGGATGTAGAGAAGGACATGGTATCACTTTCTCGAGCCCAGCACTCAGGGACAATTTCTGGGCATATTTCATTCCCTTGTTTTTTCTGTGTCCTTTTTTTTTTTTTTTTTTTTTTTTGTAAAATAGTCATTAGCTTCCTTTCTTGCCCCCACCAAATATTTTAACATAATCATTTCCGGGGCGCCTGGGCGGCTCAGTCGGTTGGGCGTCCGACTTCAGCTCAGGTCACGATCTCGAGGTCCATGAGTTCGCGGTCCGTGAGTTCGAGTCCCGCGTCGGGCTCTGGGCTGATGGCTCAGAGCCTGGAGCCTGTTTCCGATTCTGTGTCTCCCTCTCTCTCTGCCCCTCCCCCGTTCATGCTCTGTCTCTCTCTGTCTCAAAAATAAACATTAAAAATAATAATAATAAAAAAAAAACATAATCCTTTCCTCGTGTCATTACAAATCTAACGCCACATTCTAAACGACCAAACCACGGACGGCATCGTCATTCCTGGTCATTTGCTCTGTTGGATGTTTACAATGTTTCCGAATTTGGCCCCTATGAAAAAGGCCAGACCACAAGGCCTCATCCTTCTTCCTTCCCATGGGGCCCATGTGGGCTCAGGCTGGGCCCAGAGGTGGACCCCAGACTCTCCTCTCTTCTCCAACCTCGTTCCGTGCCAGTCTGACCCAGAGTTGCACCTGGGCAAATCTCCAGAGCACCTGCGGCCTGAGCCACACGCGGTGGGCATGAGGTGCTCGGGGCCATGTCCTCCAGGGCGCAGAACAATAACCGTTAGGGGGCACCTGGGAATATGGAATGTTACACGGCAAAGGGGAAATCAAGGCCGCCGGCCAGCTGACCTTCAGGTAGGGAGGGCTCCCTAAATTGTCCAGGTGGGGCCCGATGTAATGACGAGGCTCCTTCAGTGTGCAAGGGGGGGGCAGGGGAGGCAGTCACGTGATGCAGCATGATTAAGAGCCCGTAGCCGCTGCTGGCTATGCAGACGGAGGGAGGGGCCACGAGCCAAGTGATGCAGGTGCCCCCAGAAGCTGGAGAAGGGAAGGTATGCATTTCCCCCGTGGAGCCTCCAGAAGGAACCGGCCTGTCGACACCTTGATTTTTTTGTCTGGTAAGACCCATGTCAGACTTTTGAACTGCAGAACCGTCGGAGAACAAATCTGCGTTGTTTTAAGCCACGGAGCCTGTGGTCGTCTGTTTTGGCCCTGGGCTGCTCTTTGGGGGCTGGGCACCGTCCACACTCACGCCCTGGGCGTCTTAGCTGGCCCTGGGGCTTCCCATCCGTCCGTACACTGATGACTCCACACCTTTGTGGCTGAGCCGCCGCCCCTGACTGCAGACCTCCGGCTGCCTTCCCGACAGCCCTCCCCGGGGCCCAATACGATCTCACACTTACTGGGTCCAAAACCCACCTGTCGGTCCTGTCTCTGCTCCCGGCCGCCCTGCCCCCCACCCCAGTGTCCTCACTGTCCGTCCAGGAAAGGGCCCCGCCTTCACCCGCTGCACAAACCAACCCTCGGACGGAGCTGCCGCGGTCCACACCGCACTTGGCAAAGCCCGCCAGCTCAGCCTTCCGAGAACGCCCAGGACGGGACCCGTCTCCACACCTTCGTCATCCCCCCCGGGGCCCGCTGCTTCTTCTCAGTGAGCCCCGGGCAGGGCCTCCCCCTGCCCCCGCTTCCACGTTGACCCCTCTGAGGTTTCCTCTTTTCAAACACCTGTCTCGTGACTTCATGCCCGGCCCTCACCCCTCGGCTGCTTTCTCACCTCCCTTAAGACGAAACCGGATCCTTCCCCCGACCCACAGGCGTCCTGAGTCACCCGCCTTGCGTGTCTCCCGGACCTCAGCTCCCGACACCCTTCCCCTTAGTCACCGCCCTCCGACAACGCTGGTGCCCTTCCATCTCGGAGCCTCTGCCCCTGAAGTGTCCCCCTTCTAGAACATTCTCCGCCCAGAGCTTGCATGGCTCACTCCCCGGCACCTCGAGGCGTCTGTTCCGTTGTAACTTCCGGTGAGATGACCTCCCTGCGCCCTGCTCTTTGGGGGCTGTTGCTGATGTCTCTTACTACCTCCTGCCATTACACCATCCGGTGGTGAGTTCTTCGTCTGTTTGCTGGTTCCTGCCGTGCCGTCACAGCGGGACGTGTGTGCAGCATAGCAGGCGGTGTCCCCAGCTCTGCTCAGAGATGGACATCTGCTGTCCCCCCTGAAGGCTCAGCGCCGGGGAGAAGGTGTTCCTGGGGCCGAGTGTCTGCGGGGCGTGGACGTGCTCGGAGAACAGCAGTGTGGCGAGACGTAAGGACCCAGCCTGGCCAAGGCGTGGGGAGGGGCCACCCTCTCCGGCTGCCCCGGGAAACCAGGCTCCCGAGGGGAAGAGGTGACCCAGTCCCTCCTAACAGAACTCTAATGAAACCACCTCCAGGGGCTTACTGGTCACTCACTCCTTCACTCACTCACTCATTTGCTCATTCATTCATTTATTCATCCATTCACTCATTCATTCATTCATCCACTCAGCAAGTGTTTATTCCCAGACACTGTTGAGGTAAATACAGAGATGAACCAAAGTCCCCACCCTCCTGACTGGGGTCCTGCCTGTCCCTGCCCCTCTGCTACCACTGCAAGGTCACCCACGGAGGATAGCATGGCCTGACCCCCTGATCCTCTCTGCCTTTAGGGGCCTCTGGGGAACCCAGCACCAAGCAGGCCAGGCTGGAGTTGAGAGCACCAGCCAGGGCATCTCAGAGTCCTGGGTTCAGGTCCTGCCCTGCCGCTTTTCACTTCGGGTGACCTTGGGCCCATCCCTGGAGCCTCAGCTCCCTCCTCTGTGCTGGACTCCGTCAGAGCTCATGTAAAGACGAGACGATGTGGGTAGAGAGCTGTCTGGGTGCCTGGCTCAGAGTATCCAAGGAGTGTCAGCCACTGTGTGGTCCTGGTGGTTGTCACATCGTGCTCCTCGGACCTTGTTCAGCCCCGGACCCCCACGGCACCCCGCCTGGCATCCCCCCTGGCTGGCCCTGTCACAGTTCCAGCATGAGGAAGCGACCTTGTGGAGCACACAGGCTGCTGGGGTAGACGGCCCAGCCCACAGAAAGTTCTGCAGGCTGTGGCTAGTCTGTGAAAGGGAAGCTCTGGGGACACAGAGAAGGGGCCCGAACCAATGTGGGGGGGTCAGCGAAGGCTTCCCAGAGGAAGTGCCAGCTGAGTAGGGTCCCACCTTAGCTTCTGGCTCCCAGCTCGCTCCCCGACCCTGGCTTCAGCTGCCCGGTCCCTGGAAGCTGGGCAGCCCCAGCCTGTGCAGGGACTTGGAGGGCGGGGGGGGACCAGGCTCCCCCCGCCAGCGGCACGACAGCAGCACGGAGCCCACGGGCCCCCAGCCCGCACCGTTCCCACCCACCCCGGGCACAGCACCGCCGCCCCCACTGCCCACCGGGTCCCCGGGGGGAACGGGCACTTACGTTTGGAGTGCTTGTCACACAGGGCGGCCGCACGCATGTCGCAGAGACGCAGGGAGCCCTTGCTGCTGCTGTAGACGAAGAGGTTGCAGTGGTGGGGGTGGAACTCAGACGCCGTGATCACCTCCGTGAGGTCCTCCATGTTGGCGGGCTTGATGTCCACGATGTCTGGCCCCATCAAGGAGAGGCCAGAGAAGGGAGGGGACTGCCGCCGCCCTGCCTTCCCACGTGCCCTGCATCTGAGCGGCCTCCCCCTTCCCGAGACCCCTGGGCGAAGCCCCGGCCCCAGACAGCCTCTGAGCTGCACACCTGCACGTCCGACCGCCCGCCGGCTGCCTTTCTGGGTGCCGTCCACTGTCCCTGCAGGCTGGACCCGCTGCCTCCCACCCGACCTGTGCCCTGTCCCCAGCCAGCACCCACCAGCCCGCCCGGCCTCCCCTCCATCCCCCACACCAGGTGTCCAGGAGAAGGCAGGGTGCGTTTGAGGGCCTAGTACGTGCAGGGCTCTTGCTGCGCAATGGCAGTGCTCTCGCCACTCAGTGCTCCCAGCTCCTGGAGCTGGGGGTGCGGCACCTTTTGGATCCCCTCCCCCACCCCCGCAGCCACTCCCCTTCTGTCCACAGCATCAAGGTTCCCCTTTGGGGAAAGGGCTCTCTCCTTGCTGGGTTCTCAGCGCTGATCTGTGTCGTCTCCACTCACGATCACCATGAGGGACGAGCACATGGCCTCAGAGGGGCCGACGGAGGGACTCCACGACCCTTGGATGACTAGATACGGGAGCCAATTCATCCATTTTCTGTCTAGGACCAAGAATTCTGTTGCTTGCAAAGGAAATACTCCTGACTGATACTCTGGAGCCCAGAGAGGGTGAGCAACTTGTCCAGGACGGCTCAGCAGCGAGGGGTAAGGCTGAGTTTCCATCCACTCCTCGTGGCCTACAATAGCAAATCCGAACCCCTTGGTGTAGCATTCAAGGCCTGGCGCTCCCACCCCACCCCCCACCTCCACCACCCTCTATCTCTTCAGTTTCAGATCCCACTAGTCGCTCGGCCCTACAGGTACTTTCCTTTCTGACAGCGACACCCTGGTCTCTGACTCCCCAGCCCTGTGCGGGGCTCTGCCCAGGCCGTTCCCTTTGGCTGAAATGCCCTCTCCTCCCCCTGCATCTGTGTGTGGGCCCTGGAATCAGAGTCTGGGGTTTGAGTCCCAGCTCTTCCACCTGTTGCCTGTGCAATCAAGGGGGAAGTTCCTTAGCTCTTCGTGCCTCGGTTTCCTCTTCTGTAAAATGGATCGACAGGGCTAACACTGTCTTGCTGTGAAAATTAGAAGCGGCAAATCCCCTTGCTCACTGTTTTATACATCACAGAGCTCAGTGAAGATCAGCTGCCGTTATTATCTTTTATTGTCTGGAAAGAATGGGATGGAAACTCTGAGACGCCTCCTGCCATCAGCTCTCCCTGCCCCTCCTGCCAAAGCTTCAATAAGAGAGACATTTCCTGACTTGTGTAAACATGAGAGTTCATAAAACGTCCGAAAGGATGCTGAATCTGCGTGACCAGAGGCACCGAGGAGGGTGTGTGTGCTCAAATATTGCTTCAGGAAACCCATCATTAACCAGACACTCAGAATCGCATAAAAATATCGAGAGGAGGGAAAAGGAGCCTGAGCTGCGAAAAACTGCGGTTTTCTCGTACGATGAGCAGCAGAGATTAAATCACGGAAAATGAGACTGAACCGTAAGAGAGAAAAAGCCAAGACTAAATTCTCTCTGCAGAACTCGGGCCACAAACATCAAAGGAGGGACACCGAAGCGGCCAGGGCTCCAAGGAACGCCGGCCGGCCTGGAGTCCCGGTGGGGCCACTCATCAGGGGACACGTGTTTACTCCGCGTTTCACGGAGAGACGACTTCCGGGGGAATAGGACTCAGCGGGATATGGTGAAATACCTTGCCTGTTTCGGCTTCCCGTCAGAGCGGGGGGAGGGGGAGGGGACGGGGGAACCTGTCCATCCGCCCGATGGCACTCGGCGCAGCCGGCTCCCTTATCGCTTTCCCGAAGGATGGAGGGCAGAAGTGACAGGTGCCATGCGTCATTCCCAGGCTGGAGCTCTGAGAGCCAGCACGCGGTGTGCATGACACTTTCCCATCTGCTGTGGGACCCGCGCCTCGGGCCACCTGCTATGAAATCCCCCTCGGCTGTTCCAAGCCTCAGAGACTTTCAGGTCACCTGTCCCTGCACACAACCCACCCTCCTGACCCCCTCAGCGTCCAAACCCAATTCACTTTCCCACCTCGAGATGTTCTAGAACACGCCTCAATGGACGAAGAGCAGAGGCGTGACGTCCGAACCCCGGACGTGGATCGCTCCGCCTCCACAACGACCAAAACTCTGACGCACGCAACGACCCCTGTCGCCCAGTTTACGACTGTCGTTCGTTGTGAGTCACGGCATGAGCTCAGAAGCCGTCCGCCCACATTTACCAGATGTCTGGCTCATGGAGACTGAGGCTGGTGTTTATGAGACTTTTCACAGAGACGGCCAGGCTGGGAAGCTGTGCGCACTGGTGTCCAGAAAGCGCAGTGGGAGGGCCCGGGAGCCTCCTCTCCCGGTCCCCACATGCCGCTCCCAGACTCACGCGGGGCTCAAGGCCAAGCAAATGGGTGTGGCCTCTTTGCTGGATTCCAGAGTGCACGCTTCCCGTGACCCCATCATGCTTAACCACTCGTGACAGCCTCATGACAACAGTCGTTAGAAACAGGTACGAGGCGTGATGGCTTTTAGAAGTACACGGGGGCACAATCAGGTCTGCAGCGAACAGGCCTGAACCAGGTGACACGGAGCTGGCCGAGGGTGATGCGCGGGGACCAAGGGTCCTGTGTGTGGGCTCGGGAGACAGAGCCTCCAATGCCCGGGTCCCACTCACAGCCCAGGACTTACAGCCCAAGCATCACTCCGGAAATCTCTTGCTGTTTCAAACAAAGGGCTCTGGATACAGTGGGTGCCAGGGAAAGACGGACGTGAAACACATTCCCGCATGACCCGGGAGGAGGAAGACCAAGCCATAGTGGCAGCGAATGTGCTGGGGCCCCCGCAGGGCAAGGGGTCCTTGAGTCCGGGCAGGGGGTCCCGCGCCGCTGCATCCCAGGGCCAGAGCCATGCCTGCATGTCAAGGACAGCACGGCATCCTTCGGGGCATGGCCACCCAGCCTGATCCCCTGCGATCAGCCTCTCCAAGACCTCCTGCTGAGCCCGCCACAGGACCCGCCCTGCACCTGCTACCTGGCTCCTCACGGGTGCAGGCGGGTGTGTGAAAGGATTAATTGCCGAGTGGGGCTGTCACTGTGGAACTCCTTCATCACATCACAAAGCCGGGCCTGAACTACACCCCGAACGGAACGCACAGCGCAAACGCTCCTCCTTGACTCACACCCATGTGGCCTTGTGCACGTGGACCGTGAGACATTTGGTCCAAACGTGACCTGATGTGGGGGCTTTGACTCTGGCAGGCCCCGTGCTGGGTCAGAAGCCGGGGGCCCCGGGCTGAGCATCCGGTCTCAGCTCTCTCTCGGATGCTCAGGGCCGCACGCAAACGTCACTTACAGTCCTCAAGCCTCAGCGTCCCCCATTTGCGAAACGAGGGGTTGGGCATGATCCCGGAGCACCCTCTCATTTGGAGGACTGACCCCCAGGTGGCCTCTCCCCCATTTCACGGGCAGCTGCATGAATCCCACACGTATGCGGCACCTCACGAGGTTTACGGCAAACTGGCCTCCCTGGGGAACGAGCGTAATTAGACTCATCGGCAAGCCCCTCCCCCTGGCAAAGCCGGATGAATTATTCATGTTGTTTTCCATATACCTGTGCTCCAACTGTGTGATGGGCGTGCATTTAAACTCCAGTCACACCTTGGCAACTAAGTTTGCTGACCAGGTAAGTGGAGAGAGGAGCAGGTCATGGAGGGAGGAGGAGGAGGAGGAGGAGGAGGAGAAGGAGGAGGAGGAGGAAGAGGGAAGGTGAACCTGCTCGATGCCACACCCCGCAACTGAGCACCAGGTACTTTTCCAGGAAGGCGTGAGGCCACCAGGGGCTGGGAGAGGCAGGAGGGAGCCTCCAGAGGGAGCACAGCCCTCCCAGCACCTTGACTGCAAACTTCTGGCCTCGAGAACTGAGAGTAGATTTCTGTTGTAAGCCCCACCCCACCCCCACCCCCACCCCGCCAGTTCGTGGAAATTTGTTCTGACATCCACGGGAAACTCATGCTTCCCGGGAGCTGTGGAGCAGTGGCCTCGCCATTGCACAAGTACCACAGACATCTCATCATGCTTATTTGTTCACTGCCCAGCTGCCCAGCGAGGGCAGGGCCCTGTCTGGATCGCTGCTGCACCTTCGGTGCCTAGAGGAGTGCCCGGCACATGGCAGGTGCCCAGTGAACAGCCGCTGGAGTCAATGAACAAACCAGCCCGTCTCAGGCCCCTCCAATCCAGGCTGGGGGTGGGTACAGGAAGTGTCAAACCCTCTCAAGGGGAAGAAGCCCTTCACGTGGAGACGAACAGTAGGGCTCAGGGAGACTCCAGGCCAGGGGAGTGGTGGTGGCGGGGGTCCTTTAAGGAGGGGACTGGCACGGGGCACCTGGGTGGCTCAGTCGGTTGAGCGTCTGACTTCGGCTCAGGTCACGATCTCATGGTTTGGGAGTTCAAGCCCCACGTCGGGCTCTGTGCTGACAGCTCGGAGCCTGGAACCTGCTTTGGATTCTGTGTCTCCCTCTCTCTCTGCCCCTCCCCTGCTCGTGCTCTGTCTCTCTCTCTCACAGAAATAAATAACTCCAGCCCAGCTTCACATCTGTGTCCTGCTCAAACCTCTCCACCGGTGAATGGGGTGTACCCCAGCCCGTGGACGAGGAAATAGAGGCTCAGCAAGGAAGAGCCACTCTCTGGGGACTCGGCAGAGGCGGGGGGCGGGCAGCCTGGGACTGAGTCGGATTCCAGAGCTGGCAATACACCCACTGTGTGATGGGGCAAAGCAGAGCAGGGGTGAGAAGCATAAACCCTGGCCCCTGACCGCCTGGGTGGGCATGGAGGGGCCAGCGCCCCCTGGAGGAGGAGGTCTCTGGCTCCTCGAAGCCTTTGGCTCCTGCCCCATGTCATACGATGAATCCCTCTTCCTTCAGGGCCCAAGTGTGACTGGGTGTGTTGCTCTAGATCCAGGGCAGGAAATGTCTGTAAGAGGCCAGACAGTAAACATTTTAGGAATAGGAGCCGTAAGATCTCACCTCGATACTCAACCCTCCTGCTCTATCGGGGTCACAGACAGCATGTAAATGAATGGGAGTGGCCGAGAGCCCATGAAACTTTATGAACGGGTGGATTTGGCCCCCAGGGCTGTTCTCTGCTGGCCCAGGGCCAAGAAGAAGGACCGCGATCTTGCTTTTGTAGCAGGAACCTTCCCTCTTGACCCCCACACAGGACCAGGGTGTAAAACAGCCTCACTGGCCTGGCTCCTCCCCCAGCATGAGGACGTCCTCCGGCGCCTAGCACAGCCCTGTGAGCTCTGGCCCTTGCCTGGGGGGTGTCGGCGGAGCTCAGAAAACAGGCCCGTTTGTCCCGCCCTCCAGCAAAGTCTGTAGCTCTTATTGCCAAGGACACCGGCATCTAATCCAGGCAGGCCTTCTGCTGAGTCATCGGGTTTGCAGAGATTTTTATAGAAACTCCTTTATCTCCTGCTGCCAAAGGCACGGTCTGATGGCCTGAAGCCAGGCAGGGTCACATCAGCGTGGAGAACCGTTTGCCAGCCCTCGGTGCCCAGAGCTGCAACGCCAGGAGGCCCCACACAGAGAGCCTCTGACATGTCGGGGAGAAGGTCACTCCACCTCCAGCGGCCCTCCTTCTTCCGATCTTCGTCCCTCCCACCTGTGCAGGGTGTGGGCACAGGCACAAAGCGCCACACTCCTCCACCGGCCATAAGATGAGTCCGGCACATGAAATGAATAAACGTCACTGATTTGTTTGAGAAGGAGCTCAAGGGAGAAACGGATATGAAAACCATCCCATCAACATCAGAGAAGGACACAAATATTCACTAATATCGGGACAGGCTTCGGTGGCAAGGTCACAAAAAATGGCTCTATGAAGACGCAGCAACTAACTGAGCTTGGAGACACTGTCACAGCCTCAGAGAGCTGTGGAGGGCAGCCCCCGGCCCTGCACCCACGGGCCAGGCACCTCGCATCCCTGTGGGAAAGACCGGCCACCCTCCACTCCCACGAAGGAGGCCAGGGCAGGGAGTGGCTTGTGCAGGGCCACGTGTGGAGCATGGGTGAGCGGGGACAGAGTCCTGGCTTCCTAACTCCCAGGCGGCGCTTCTCCCCGCGTGCCCTCTGTTCTGGACTAAGTGCATCCCCACCCAATACACAACCGCAGGGCCCTGCTGCTGGGGCACACTGGACTGGCCGGTGACCCTGCAAGGTGGGTGCCAACATCGTGGGTGGGGGAGTTCAGTAATGAGAAAGATGCAGTCTTGGGCTCCATTGATTTAACTGAGCAAAGCATGGTTTATCTAGATGTCTCTGCGGGAACAGGCAATCAGGATGGGGGAGGCGGTTCCCATGGTGACTGAGCAGCTAGCGAGTGAGGACAGAGGCAGTTCTGCCAAGGACCACGCCACGAGAAGCCTCCCCGACAGGCTCTCCAGGGACACTGGGTGTGCAGGTGCCCCAGAAGGCCTCCTGCACACGGACACAGTCCTGTTGGGGCACAGCCAGCAGAGCTGATTCTTTCAGAAGATTTTCTCCAAGAGATGCCCTAGCTACAAAGATGAGCCATGAGCACTCTGGCCAAACCACGTCAGATTCTGTACGAGGTTCCTGGCAACCTTTGCCTCTGTATGAATTTGCTCGGGCTGCCACAGCGGATGTCATAGATGAGTGGCTTAAACCCACCCTAGCAGACTTGTTTTGCCTTTGGGATTAAGACCCACCCTAGCAGACTTGTTTTGCCTTAATCACCCATTTAAGGACCAAATGCAATCCCATTATGAAGTCCTGGGGTTAGGACTTAGGACATCAACATATGTATTTTGGTGGGACACAATTCAGCCCATGACAGCCTCTTCCCTTCTCTTCTTGGAAACTTACTGTGATGGTGTGATTCTGCTCAGAGAGAAGAGCCTGATCGCCGGAGCCACACAGGGCCATGGAGAGAGGGGGATTCTGGGTAAACGTTCACTGTACAAGCCCACTGAAACCCTTGTAGGTCTTCTCCATGTGCTGAGCCAGTCTGCACACTTCTACCACAAGCCAGCTTATGTCCTTCCCAAGTACTTGGACAGGGAGAGAGCACTCAGTTCTGAGTCACAAAGACTGGGACTTGACAGGCCAGCTCCACCGTAAACAGCTGTGTGACCTCCAGAAACCTTCTCAACCTCTCTGCACCCTGCTCTTCTCATCTGTAGAATGCATTGATAAAATCTGTTTTGCAGGGCTACGATGAAGATTTAATGAGATGCCGTAAGTCAGAGGCCCTAGCAATTAAAACAAAATAAATAAAATAAAGTGATGTGGAGATATGTGTGTTTTTTTAAAAGGCCCCAGCGCAAGGTTAGTACCTTTAGCAATAATTAAAGTTTATCAAATCAGAATCAGAGGCTTTCTCTTCCTCTGGAAAAACACAAAATTAAGCTGGTTGCCAGGCGTGCAATAATGGACCCCCCCCCCCCAAGAAAACAAGGACTTGGGGGTCTGTGCTGAATTGCATGCCTTGGCTCCTAAGAGCTGAGACAGAAACCCTAGGCAAGACAGTGCTGGGACACACACCCGGGTGGCTAAGAAAGGGCAAACTGGAGCCCATCCTGACCTCCTCTCCCAGGGCTTCTAACCCAGCAGTGACACCAGAGAGACCCACGATACTCCCCCAGGAGAGACACACAGGGTGTACGGGATAGGATTTTTGGCAAGGCCCTGAGCTGGTGTGGAGATTCGGGGAGCCAAAGGCATCAAGCCGAGGACTGAGAAGAGTAGGATCACCCGAGGGAAAGCGGGGGAGTTCCACATCAGACAGAGGCATAAGGCTGAGGAGCTGTGACACGGCAGCCAGCTGGAGCCCCAATGCGGGGAGAGGGTGGGAGACGGGGCTCCAGACTGTGGTCAAGGGGGTTTTAATCAGGAGCGTGTCACAGAAATGCCATGGAGGCCTTTCAGGAGGGATCAGAAGAACGGCAGAGTCTCACGTTGCCACGATTAGAGGGTATGTTAGAAACCTACAGCTGTTGGGACACCTGGGTGGCTCAGTGGTTTAAGTGTCCAACTCTTGATTTCGAGTCAGGTCATGACCTCATGATTCGTGAGCTCAAGCCCCACATCGGGCTCCGCGCTGACAGCGTGGAGCTTGCTTGGGGCTCCCTCTCTCCCTCTCTCTGCTCCTCTCTCTCTCTCTCTCTCTCAAAAATAAATAAACTTAAAAAAAAAATAAAAAGAAACTACAGCTATGGCCTGCGCACTCAGTCAGCCACCTGTGTCACCTCTGCCACCAAGCAACCCCTACTCTGTCCTGCAGTGTGGTGAAAAGCACCTGCTCTCCCTTAGGATCCAAGAAAAGACCCAGGAAACATCATTGTACTGATGGGGCTGGACGGGCCATGGGCAAGTGCACCCACTTCTCCGAGCCCATCTCCACACCCACAAAATGGAAGGAATGACAGCAACACAGGCGAGTCGCTCTAAGGGTTTAAGGCACAAGTGCCTGCAGATCGAAGGTGGAGTAACGGTGGCTGCTCTGGGGTTGTCACTATCATGACTGAGAGGCAGTGTGGCATGACAGTGAATCGCATAGGTTCTGCATCCAGAGGCCGCAAGTCTGAATCCTAGGCCCTGACACTTCCCAGCTGGGTAACTCTGGGTAATTACTTAACCTTCCTGTGGCTCACTTTCTGCGTCTGCGAAAGGGGGATGTCAATAATGCCTACTCCACAGTGTTGTCAGGAGGATTAAATAGATTAATACGTGCAATGTGCTTAGAGCACTGTTTGCACAGAGTAAGTGTTCAGTAAAAGGTGACAGTGGTGTGCGAGGTGGTGTGCGAGGTGGTGAGGAAGATGATGCTCTGGCGGACAATGGAGTCAGCACCACGGACAGCTGCACGAGAGCTGGGTCCCGGGTCAGCACCGTGGACAGGTCCGTGGGAGCTCAGCTCAGGGTCAGCACCAAGGACAGCTGCACCAGGGCTCAGCCCCTGGGAAGCCTGGCCTTTGCTGAGCCCCCAAAACAGTGGTGTGCTAATAGCTTAACGACATGCTTCCTGGGTGGAAACTGATTTTGGGGATTCAGACTCAAGCACTTCTGAGCAGATGCTCCTGTTCCTTCTCTGCAGAGTGGTACTAGGGGAGGATGGAAGAAGGTAGCCTGTAGGGTGCCTGACAGCAGGTCAGGGCCAGTGTGGGCTGTCTACAGTACACTGTGCTCTCCAGCCATTCTACCCTGACAGCCCCCAGCACAGGAGTCACACTCCACTGAACTGACAAGAAAAGCAAGGCTGAGGAAGGCTAAGTGACTGGCAGGGTGGCCAGTGAGTGAGGCAGGCTGGGTGCCAAGCTCCAGGTTTTTCGTTAATCACAGACCCTGGCACGTGGAGGGGCCTCGGCAAGTCCCTTCCTTTGCTCTCAGCATGGGGAACACTCCCAGCCCACAGGCAGCAGTGTGCTGACCGAGGTTTGGAGCCTTTACCCCTAATTATTGCCACACCATCCCACCTAGCTTCAGGACCTGCTCTATAAATGGCAATTAGGAATTTGTTCCAGACCAAGGCTTGGTGCAGTGCCAGATTCCACCATGAGAAATCGCTCAGAGGGGAGAAAAATCAATTGAACCATCTTCACAGTTCTCCGAGTGCTAAAAATAAAGCAGAGGCCCATCAGCTGAGACCCTCTGTGCAATCTGTTACCTTTAAGAAGCATCAAGCTCAAGAAAAATCGCTCAGAGCTGCCTGTCTCAAATGTTGGTATTAAAGGACGTGAGAGGTTGTTTAAACAGATGTGGGCACAGTGCTGGACTAAAAAAGGGGCTTTGACAACCAGAAACAATGCAGAGATTTTATGAGAACCAGCCTTAAATATCTGAGGATCTGTTGTTCAGGAGGGAAATACTGGCCCCCTGCTGGGCCCCGAGTAGTACCAGGCCTTTCATGTGCATGATTTCTTCATTCCTTACAAATATCCTTAGGATAAGGAACGTGGCCCATTTTACATTGGTGGAAATTGGTGGCCAAGGGGGTTAAACAAGGAATCTGAGCGCAGGTCTGCCAGACCCCAGAGCCCAGACCACTGCTCTTTAGTGTTCAGGATCTCTGAGGCCCCTGGAGCCCAGATTCACAAGGAGGTGTCTGCATCCCTAAGACCAGATGGAGACTGGAACTCCTCCGTCCAAAGTCACCGTGTACGACCATTCATAAGCACCTGCTATGTGCTGGACCCTGCATTATACATGGGGATACAGAGAGGGCTAAGACTGGGTGCACTGAATCTTGAGGGTTTCACCAGAAAATAGAAGAGGCGGTCATATTAAGAGACGAGGAAAGCCCAGTGTGACCAGGAAGTGTGGGCCCAGAGGGGCTCTGATAGCCCAGGAGGGGTGCAGAGTAGGCAGAGCAGAGGGGGCTATGGGTGACACTTATGGCCACATGGCAGCCAGCCAGGCTGAGAGGGAGCAAGAATGATCCCAGGAAGGACCAGCAGAAGACAGAGCACCCCCTCCCTTAAACCCCTCCCATAACATTGAGGGAAACCCAATGGCCTGAAGGTGTACATAAGCCTGATACACAGGAGCCTGGGGAGGTGGGCGGGGGCTGGTTATGAAGAGCCCTAGGGCACCGCTGAAGGATTTCGACTTTTTCCAGAAGCTGAAGGGAACCACTGAGCTTTAAGCAGGGGCCTGATGAGGTCAGATCAGAGGTTCTGATGAGCAACTCTCACAGCTCTGCGGAGGGCCGACTGGCTGGGCAATGTGGGATCCGGGCAACAGGCCAAGCAGGAATGGTCCGGCCCCGGTGGGGCCTTTGGCAGAGAAGGAGAGGAGGGCATGATTCCAGAGCCGTCCAGGGGGGAAGCGGGAAGGGCTTGGCACCTCTTTCTAGCTTGTGGGTGAGGGAGAGGAAGGAGACGCTGCATCACGCGTGTGCCTGGCACACAGAGGGGCTCAGTAAGCACCAGGCCCCCCACCCTCTGCTCAGAATGACCAGTGCTCAAATTAGCAGAGGAAGGGGCCTTGGAGTGAGCTTTCTTACCACCTTTTCTCACCGGTCAAAGCGACACCCACCATTTCTCCCTTATTCAAGAAGTTTTCCCGTCTCTTAAAACCTTCACTACAAAGCAATTCTGCTTAGACTGAAGGTGTTACATTCCGACTTGCAGAGGTGGTACCACAGCAGCAAACTTCCAGTGGCCTTGACATTGAACAGCAGTGTCAGGGCAAGTCAAGGCACCGGAGGGCGAGAGTCGAAGGAATGGGAAGCCCCAGGCGCCGAAGCCCCCAGGAGTTACGGGCACAAGAGGGGTGTCCAGATTCGGAGCAACTCCCCAGCTCAGCAGGCCTTGCCGGCCTCCTCCCGCGGTGGAAATGAAACACCTTTTCTAATCACTCGGCCGCGTAGGAACCTATCATCACACCCGCAGCCGACAGACCTGACCTTCCCCGCCAGGGAGGCCGACCTCCACGGGGCGGGCGCCGGTCTCTGCTCCGGGCCCCCGTGTCCTGTCGCTCTGGTGGCCAAAACAGCAGCGGGCCACAGGGAGCGACGTACAGCGTGGTTCCCTGATGAATCGGTCTGAACGGGAGGTTTCCACAACCACCCACCCCTGGAGACTCCACTCCACTCCTTCTGTCTGCCTCCAGGGTACTGTTTCCACAGGCGGGGGCTGCCCGGGGCCCAGCTCTGCAGGACGCACACTCCTCCACCTCAAGGCACGGGCCCGTCTTTATATTCCAATCAGCCAGTTCACCTTCACAAAATTAAGAGGCAGCACACACGTCTAACGTGCCATTATGTGGCAGGACCTCTAGCCAGGGAAGACTCCTGGGTCCCCAGGGGGACCCCCCAATGACGCGTGCTCCTCTCTGGTCACTAGCCGTCTCCTCCTCACCTGGCCTAGACCTTAAGGTCAGTCGTCGTTTTTGCCATTGCCTGCAAGGCACACTCACTTGGCCAAACAACCGCCCCGGCTCGCGCAGCGCACACCCAGCCCACACCCGCGGCCACGCAGGTAGACAGTGCTCGACACAATGCACACCGCCGCGCCCCGTGGGCTCACGGTACTTGTCCGTTGCTTGCACGGACGTGCTGGGTTTGTCACTTGTTCCTTATATTAATGGTTTATTGTCTGCTGGCTCCAGGGGGCAGGGGACTTTGCCTAGCTAATTCAAACGTCTGGCACAAGCAGGTACTCAGCAAATACAGCCGTGAATGGTGTGCTCTCCAACACACGGACGGGGCGCAATCTGTGTGTTTAACTAGGGCAAGGAGGCACAGCCGCCAGTGAGGACTCAGGACAACTGGGCCTGCAGTCCTGTGGCGGATCAACCCTCTTCTCTTACAACTAGCCTGTTCCAATGTCCTGTGGCCACGTTGGTCCAAAAGACAGTCACGATACGGCCTCCTGCCTCACTACTCCACTGACTCCTGCTCATGGCCGTGACGCTGCCGGCCCATCGCCGTCTCTCCCTGGATCTCCCCGCTGGGCTCCTGGCCTCCAGCTTGCCCGCTGGAATCCAGTCCACCCACGGCACACACACGCAGCCCAGGAAGCCCCCCGGGCTGAGCAGTGCTGCCCCTGCCCCCTGCTTACAGTGCAGCGAGGAGAGGGGCAGGCACAGCCTTCCCAGCACAGATTCATACACTGAGAAAAGCCTCCAATTATTTTCCAATCCATTTGATGGAGAAGGGAGAAAGCCTCCATTCCATGCTGCTATGCTCTGGCTTCAAGCACGCTTTCATCTCCATCCTTGACTGAGAACCGGCCTCCAACAGAGGCTGCATGCACCGTCCAGCTCGGCCGCCACGGGTGGCTGTTCAACTTGAAATCTGAATTAATTGAAACAAAACTAAATAAAAAGCTCCGTTCCGTGGTCAACCTAGCCACATTTTAGGCGCTGCCCAAGCACACTCGGCCGGCAGCTACCTACCAGCCTGCCCAGAGCTGGGATATTTGCACTATCACAGGAAGTTGCACTGGCCAGGGCGGAGGGACAATTTTATTCCCGCTGTCCTGTTCTCATAGCATTTGTCTTCACCGTTTCATCCCGCTTGTGATAGGTCATAGGTTTTATTTTCACTTATGGCAGCCGCATTTAGAACGCGTTAATTTAGACAAAAAGACAAAAAAGAAAGCAACTTGATTTAAAGGAAATTAACAGAGGGGCACCTGGGTGGCTCCATTGGTGGAGCGTCTGAGTCTTGATTTCGGCTCAGGTCACGATCCCAGGATCGTGGGATCGAGCCCCGAGCTGGGCTCTGCGCCGAGCAAGATTCTCTCCCTGCTCCTCCCCTGCTCACGCTCTCTCTCTCTCTAATAAAAAAAAAATTTTTTTAAGAAAATGAATAGAAACTAGAAACATTGGGAAAATGAAGGAACACAGACACAGGAGCAGGCGTGAGGGGGTTTCTGGAACCACTGACATTAGGAGCCCGTCCCCTCCCAGCATCCTCGCCCTGCCATGCCCACCAAAGCAGCGCAACGTCCCTGACGCGGAAGGAGGCCCCCACCGGCAGGGCCGAGTTCTTCCATTGCCCCTGTGTCCCGGGGCTTGCACGGGGCCCAGGCCAGAGGAGGCACCAGGCTTTAATGGCTGAATGAATGAATGATACACTAGCCCTTACACGGCTTCAGGGCTTGACAGGTTTTAAGGGCTGTGGGCATTCACAACGCTACCGAATCTTCATAGCAGCCCGGGAGTGGAAACCAGGAGGGTGGCTGCAGCGGGCAGCCCAAGGGTAGGCCAAGCCGCCTGGGGCCAGGCCTCGGCGGCCTGAGCGCGAGTCCCAGCTCTGCCCCCGTCAGCCCAGCCCCCCTGTCTCCCGGAACCTCTCTTTCCTCATCTGCAAAACAGGCTGATGATGCGTAACCGCTTCGCGGCTTTCACGCCAACACGCACACCAGGCGAGCTCACGACGGCAAACGGCTCCGTGCACCGCACGGCGCTGGGAGGAAGCACCTAGGACGGCCCGCTGCAGGTACACGCGAGTCCCACGCCCACCCCGTGGGCGTGTGCAGACCTGGGGCTCCCATGTGACTCGTTTCATTCTGCTAGGAAGCTGGCCCACACCTCACACCTGGCAGCGGACGTCTGTCGGTGTGGCCCGCCGTGGGGGCCCCCAACTGCTGGGGCAGTGCCTGGCAGGAGATCCCCCCCCACTGACCCCCTTCCAGCACCCTTGACTCAGGCCTGGCCAGTGAGAGCACTGCATCCCCCCCCCCATCCCAGTCATGGGTTCGGAGGTGCCCCTGAGGCCCAATCAGAGCCCACGGGGTGCCATCTGGGGGCTTATAGTGGGGCAGTTCACAGAAAACTGGTCTCTTGTCTCTTGGACTTTACTCTGGGAGGGCAGGACATGTGCCGCTGGCCCCCATTTGCCGCCACGTGGCACCTAAGACGAGCCTCTAGAGCAGAGAGCAGAGGCAAGAAGCAGAGAGAGAGATCCGATGACATTGTTTCAGCCCCTGGATCCACCTGTGCCTGAAGCCTTCTCACGGTCCATAAGTCCACAAATGCCGTTTTGCCTGAGCCAATGGGGATGAACTGTTCTAACCCTTGCAACAGAAGAGTCCCGACCAACTGAAGATCTCCCACCGGGGAGGGGGCGGGGCCTACCAGGCTTTCAGCCTGAACGGAAGGTCAGGCAGACGCCCAGCCCAGCCCTGTCCACCAAGCCAAATTTGAGCTTCCATTCCTTCCAAGCCGCTCCAGCCTCAGCTCCTCCTTGAACCTTTGTGACCATCCACCTCCACCCTCCAGGCTCATCGCACTCGCTCCCTCGGGGCAGGAAGGAGACAGACGCTTACGTTTCCCAACACGCAGAGCACCAGCTCCGTGCTGGGTGCATCTCGGCGGGGCTCCCTGAACGCGCACCCTGCAGTCCCAGCGGGGAGGGGCCGGTGAGGAGTCCGAGGCTCCCAGAGATCTGGCTACTCGCCAAGGTCAGCGAGCTTGAATGTGCAGAGTGAGACTCCCACAGAGAGAGGCTCACGCTGACCGCGAGGCCCCACATCTGCCCTACATCCTCTTGCTGGGCTCGGGAACAGCGGGTGCTACTCTCTGCCCCTCCGAGCCCCCTTCTCCCCGTTCCCAGGGTCTCCCTGCCCACTGGCCTCTGGCCGGTGCCTAGCTCTCGGCCCTCAGAAGTCGTTTGCTACCCTCTGCTTCTCCTTCAGACCTTCCAGGCTGCTCCTTCTGGCTCCCAAATGCCCTCCCGGCCAGTCCTGGCTTCTGCTCCGAGGGACACAACCCACTCTCGACCGGTGAGGCGGGAGCAATAGCAGGCATGACAGCCCGTGTTGGGAGCTTCTCACGGCAGGAACTGCCCGGCACCCCGCACAGAGCGGACACCTGGAGACCGTCAGCTTGCACGAGAGCTCTTGGGGGTGGGGGGCCTCGCACCCCCTGCCACTGCACACCTGGGAGGCATCCTTCACAAAGGGCAGCTGGACGTGAAGGTTGGACATGGGGATCCGGGGCTGGGGGGCCTGGGCTGGACATTTGCTAGGTGTGAGCTTTGAGCAGGTTAACTGGGGCTCCCCGTGACTCAGTTTCCTCATCTGTAAAGAAGGTCACGATAGCACCTACCTCCTGGGTTGTTGTCAGGGTGATGTGAGTGAACGTGAACACGTGTTGAGGCCAGGCAGAGAGCCGCACTGTGTATGATTATTATTGTCGGTCTGCACGGCCCGACACCTTAGCAACCCTAGCTGGTCTGTCCCCTGCGGCCCTTCCCAGGCCTGGCTTCTGTACAGAGTTCTTTCTCCACTTATCAGTGGGGTCAGGACTGCCCCTAGCTTGCCTAGACACAGGGGACCACCAGGCAGGGTCCCCCTTTGGTCCCATCCAACCGGACAGGTGACACCTCAACTGTCACTCTAAGCCCTGGTTGGGACCCCGAGGCTGTTCATCAAGCACTGAAGCCCCTGCCTTGGGCCACAACCCAGGAGGGCTGACCCCAGGCCTCTATCTCCTCCGTGGCCCCTGATGAGGTCCCAGAATGACATGGAAAACTACCACCTGGAGAAGGCGAGGGGACGAACAGAACCCTCGGCAGCCACGGCTTTAAAGCCTTCATAAAGCAACTCACCGTGGTTCCAAATCCGGGCCTCACTCACTCACTGGAGACGTTGCACCAAAGCAGAAGCCCCCAAGTCGGCTCGCTTACAACTGAGCCAACCGCCCCCACCCAGAAGCCCCCTGCCCGCAGCTGGAAAGGATACTGAAGCTCCTATCGGTGATGGCCAGGTGCCAGAGGTTAATGCGAAGGTCATCTGCCGACATGTACGTCTCACAGTCGCTGTTGACGGAGATGGAATTGATGTGGTAGGTGTGGCCATTGGCAAAGACCCTCCGTGGGCTCACCTCCACCATCAGATCCATGGGCTTCAGCACGGGCACCTGCAGAGGAGGGGCGGTCCCCAGGGCGATAAGGTGATGGGGGGAGTGCAGGGGGGCCAGCAGCCAAGGCAGGAAACGGCAGGCTGGGGCCGCGTGATCAAAGCTGGAGGCTGGGAAGGTGCACATAAGCAGTGCCCTGTGGCCAGCATGCACTGCCTGCCAGCCCTGCAGGGAAGCTTCGCCTCCCGGGATTGGTTCTGAGCCTGCTGTGTGACTTTGAAGCAGTGGCTGAACCCCTCCGCACCCCAGTTTCCTCACCTCTAAAATGGGATGATACCGTGGCAACCCCAGCCGATTATCCACCATTTTTGTTCCCTCCTCGCGAGTGGTGGCCCGGACAAGAACTACGTTTCCCAGCTGCCCTTGCAATTTGGGTGTGGCCACGGGACTGGTTCTCACCCATAGGAATGGGAGCACAGGGGTGCCTGGCACTTGTGAGCCGAGGCTGTTCAGAGGCAGGTGAGTCTTCTCCACCCCTTTCCCCCTTCCGCTGCTGGAAGGTGAGGAGCCAAGCTTTGGGAATGAAGGTCCGTGGGATGGAAGGAGCCTGCGTCTCTGCGGGACAGTCATGTGTCACCCAGGACCTTTCCATGAGTGAGGAGTACATTTCGGCATCTTCCGCCCTGCAATGCCGGGGCTATTTGTTACAGCTGCTGGCGTTAGCCTAACTCCTACAAACTCCCACCTTAAAGGGTTGGTGTCAGGGGCCCCTGACACAGCATCGGTATCGTGCCTGGCTTCCCTGCGCGCCCTCCGCCTGAAACGTTCACCCTCTTTGAACACGTGGTTGTGCCGACTCCTCCTGTAAGACCCAGACGCAGCAGGCCCGGAGACTCAGCCTGCCCTGGCAGTGGGGGCACGGGCCTGCTCACCCCCACCACCTCTCTGCTAAGGCTCTTAGCGTGTGCCACGGCGTGTGTCGGGCACGACGCTCCGTTCCAGTAAACCGTGAGGTCTTCAAAGGTACGGAGACGGGCACACAGACGCGGCTTCATCAGTCTCTCCCAGGCCTGGCCCACACTTGACGCTCAGGAAGTAGGGACTAGCACTGCCCTCCCCACGTCCCGGATGGGGAGACCGGATGCCAAGATGACCCCGACTTGTCGAAGTCGCCGTCAGGAAATGCAGAGCCAGGTGTGACTGTCCCGAGGGCATCCCGGTGGCAGGGCGGAGACCGGAAACCCTCCTGCCCTGCCGGCCACTAGTGTTACCCTCACCGGGGAACTCAGCTCTCTGGGCCTCACCTTCTTTATCTGTGAAGAAGGGCGTGCTGGCACCAGCTCAGCGGCTTCTATGAGGACCCGCGAGTTAACGCAGGTCAAGTGCGTTTAGAATGGCGCTGAGCACATGATGAGTCCTCGTGATGGTCCTCCTCAGGAGGTGATGGGGTGTGGGGGGGTGGCGCCTCACAAGCCACAGGGGTTCCGGCGCGAGCCAGGGTGGACCCGGCTGCAGGGGCGATGGGGACTGCGTCCGGGAGAGAGGCAGCGAGGCCGGCCTCCGCGTGACGAGACCTTGGGATTCTGGAGATGGGCCGTGCAGACGTTGTGGGCTAACTGCAGGCCTCCTGAGCCCGGGGCAGTGATGACCGGGCAGGATCCTGGGTGAGGACACACTGCGGCCGATGGGCTGCTTGTCCTCGAGTGGGAGAGAAAGACAATGACTGATACACAAGCGAGCGTGCGTGTGCGTGTGTGTACGTGTGTGTGAGAGTGAGATTTCACGTAGCGATAGGTGTTATTTAGAAAAATAAAACAGGTGCGGGGATGGGGTGACAGGGCCACGGGGGTGGGGCCAGGTTGGAAAGGCGGCCAGGAGGGGGTGTAGGAGAGGGGCTGCCGTGGGCTGGGCGGCTTGGACTCAGGCTCACCTGGGGCCTGAGAATCTCCTCCCAGGGCACCTCCCGAGTCCACCTCACTCTCAGGCCAGCCAGGGGCTCGCTGGAGTCGCCAGTTTGTCACAGCCCTGACCATGTGACGAGGCTATCTTGTTCCTGCGGTGGCCTGGGTGCCAGTGAGGGGCACGCTGTGTCTTCTCTGGTTCACCTCTGGATCTCTGGTCCTCAGCCCAGGGCCCAGTACGGCAAGGTCCTCGGGTGAATGAGTGAACAGGTGAGTGAATGAATGGGCTGTGTCCCTCAAGCTCCCCAGGGACGGCTGAGATGGGAGGTGACAGCTTTGGAGCTGCAGTGGGGGTGGGTGAACACTAAGTGTTCCTTCTGATGCAAATGCAGTATGAGCATGTGCCCGCGTGTGCTTGCGTGTGCCCACGTGTGCACGTGTGAGTGTATGTGTGTATGAGTGAGGGGGTGTGCAAGTATGCACATGTGCTGGTGTATGAGTGTGTGTGCACATGAATGTGGGTGTGTACGACTATATACGTGTGCATGCATGTACATGTGTGTGCCTGCGTGTGCATGCATGTGTAAGAGTGTGTGCATATGTGCGAGTGTATGGAGTGCATGTGCACGTATACATACGTGCGAGTGTATGGGTGTGTGTGCACATGAATGTGGGTGTGTACAACTATGTGTGTGTGCGTGCATGTACATGTGTGTGCCTGCGTGTGCATGCATGTGTGTAAGAGTATGTGCATATGTGCGAATGTATGGAGTGCGTGTGCACATATGCACATGTGCAAGTGTATGGGTGTGTGCATGAATGTGGGTGTGTGCAAGTATATGTGTGTGCATGCGTGTGTGTAAGAGAGTGTATGCATATATGCGATGTATGGGTGTGTGTGCACGAGTGTGGGTGTGTGCAAGTATATTCATGTGCATGCGTGTATAAGAGTATGTGCACATCGGCATATGCGTGGGTATATGAATGGGGGTGTGTACAACTATATGTGTGTGTGCATGCATTTACATGTGTGTGCCTGCGTGTACATGCATGTGTAAGAGTGTGTGCATATGTGCGAGTGTATGGGTGTGTGTGTGCACGAGCGTGGGTGTGTGCAAGTATATGCATGTGTGTGCGTGCATGCGTGTATGAGTATGTGCACACAGGCATATGTGTGGGTATATGAATGTGGGTGTGTACCAGTATATGCATGTGCCTACGTGTGCATGTGCGAGCATGGGTGTGTGAGTGTTCATGTGAGTGGGGCACGCGAGTGTGCATGTGTGTGCATGAGTGTGGGTGTGTGCCACATTGGCGCACCTGTCTGCCTGGTTCTGGGCCATTCTTGTGTCGCCGGCTCTGTGCCCGAGCTTCTAGGCTCTCGGCCTGGGAGGTGATGTCCGTGTGCCCGGGCCTCTTAGGGGGCCCTCCGCCTTGCACATCTCCCCATGTGTCAGCTATTCTGGATCAGCTCCTAATCTTCCCTTCCCTCAAAGCACAGCTACCGTCTGCCTCGGGGACCCCTGGACTCTCTCACGTCACACCTGCTGCTGGAGAAGGTCAGAGCGCCACTGGCCTCGCAAAGTCTTGGATCTCAGTCCACTTCCCCTCCTTCTGGCCACACTGTTTCCTCCCGTCGGACTTGGGCTACATCAGGGCTCCAGCCATTCACTGCCACCCCCAAACCATATTTCAAAGCCACTGAAAGCCTCTCCTTAAAGGAGAGGAAGAGTGAAAATAAATATGCCCTGAAGGTTTGGGTGTCTCATGAATAAAACATTCCCCGCCTTCCAACACTTCCAGAAGCCACAGTCTAGTCAAGGTGAGAGGCAGGAGGGCCGTCACATAAACACTAAGGACAGAACACTGTGGATACAGAAGGCTGGAGTGCGCAGAAGGATGATTTACAGAGGAGAAGGCGAACAGGGTTTTAAAGGATGAATAGGAGTACGCCAAATCAACAAGGTAGAGAAAGGCCTCCCTGTGCGTCTGTCACAGCACTGACCACCAGTGTGGGGTGACTCCATGTGCCTGACACCCAGGGACCTAGCACAGGGCCAAGGACAGAGTAGTCCGTTAGTAAATAACAGCGCCAGCCTCCAGCATGAGTGGCAGGGATCGCGTCAAGAGGTGCACAGGGCTGGGCGGCTTGGGTGACATGGGAGGACACACGGAAGAGGTGAGTCGAGGAAAGACCCAAATGCCCTCGTTCCTTCTCCTTTCTCCCCCAGCCTCAAGGGACGGCTAAGGGCCATCTGGGGACGTGAGTGAAATACAGAGCAAAGTCTCAGATGCTGAGAGGGAAATAAACCCGATTCCCGTGGGCCCCCGGCTCTGCCGCAAATGCCAGGCCCATCAAGAGGTGATAATTGTATCCTTCCCACCAGATGAAACCCTCATACACTTTCGTGGGGCTGGGGGGTGGGGCGGGGGACACCGTCACTCCCATTAGTCAATGTTGAAGCTAATTGGCCTCCTGACTTTCTCAGAATTTATTTGCACAATTTGCGAGTCATTTAGAGGCCAGTATGTTTAAATATTTATTTCTCCATCTCGGGAACAACACTGATTACCGTTCCATATTTAACGACAATTTGCCGGACACCTAGGGAGCGCGTATGCTAAGCTGTTTCAGAGAAGGTGAGTCACCGCCCCCATTTTGCGGACAAGGAGACTGAGGCACACAGCCCAGGGCCCTGCCTACAGCCACCTGACCAGCATCGAGTAGACCTGGAGTGGCTGGGGAGCCCGCGGGAGGCGCTAACACCCCCACGCCAGGCCTCGCCACTGTCCTCCTGGAGCGGACAGCTGTCGTTGTGAATTGTGTCCTCCTCACCCAGGAGGACAGGCAGCTCGGATGATGTGACCCAGCCTTTCCACATTGGCTAGAACATGGAACCTGCACGGGACTCAGGCCGCTTGCTCTGAGCCCGGCCTATCCCAGGAGCAAGGGACACCAACTCAGACCCAATCCCTCCCTTAGGCTCTTTGTTTCACTGAGGCCTCCCAGTGCCTAGAGCAGGGCTGGGCACATAGTAGGTGCTTCCAAGTGTGTGATGAATGAATAAACCCAAATTAGCCGTGCACCAGCATCGCCTTCAACAAACGTGAACAAAGCACCCACTCACTATGTTCCAGGCTCAGTTCTAGAAGCCAGGGACAGCCGAGATGGCCTCAGCAGGCTTCCTGCCCCCCTGGAGAAGGACAGGGGCAGACTTTCACGGAGTCCTCCAGCAGGACACCATTAACCATTCCCGTGGCTCTCCCACGAGGTGGGGGTCTCATTCCCGCTTCACGGAGGAGACCGGGAGGCCTATCTTGGAGCCCGACTTCCCTGGGTTTGGATTCAGCTCTCATTTCATCTGTAAAACGGGGCTGATAATCATGTGCCCACGTTCTAGGACTGAGTCATTACAGGCAGAGTGCCCGGAAGACACAGCGCTCGCCACGGAAGTGCTTATTCTCATTCCAGATCAGCAGTCGGAGGCTCGTGGAGGCGGAGAGCCTTGCCCAGGGGCGCACCGCCAGGAGGTGGCCGAGGCAGGATTGGAACCCAGATCCTGGGACTCCCCTACCCTTTCTGCCATGTCTCACACCCCTCCCCGGAAGAAAGAGGAGCTCTTTTGCCTTTTAAGCATGTGGGGACAGGAGGTGGCCTCAGCAAGGCCCTGCATCTTAACCTCCCCGGCCTCTTTTAAGACAACTGCATTGGGTCGAGCCTCCATACCGGCTGTGGAGAACCGTGCCTTCCAGGCTTCCCTCGGTCCCTCGACAAAGGGCTTGGGATCCGCACAAAGCTCCCCTCCCAGGTTCTCCTCTCCTGGCTCTGCCACTCATTCGGCGCAGCGGCTTTGGGGGAGTTGCTGCCTCTCTCTGGGCCTCAGTTTCCCCCTCGGTGTAGCAAGGGGTTCTAGAACTTGCTCTGCACCCACAGCTGCAGTTCACAAGCGCTTCCTGGACATGCATCACTCCCGCCTCATCCGCACAACACTTCCGGGAGAAACATGACCATCCCAGCTCTGTTGGTGGGGAAACGGAGGCTTCCAGCAGGGAGAAAGCCCGCAGCCACCCCACGAGTAAGCAGCCCAGCCAGGACCTGAACCCGGCTCTGGCAAAAAATCTCAAAGGCCCTCCGAGTCCTAAAATCCTCCCCGTTTAACAACAGAAGCATGCGCCGCTTCCCGTTTGCTGGAACCTTCCGTGGTCCACATCTCACCTGCAGCGACGTCACCGTGGACAGGTCTTTAAGCTTCCCTTCTTCATCTTTTAGGTTATATCCCTCGGGCCTCTTATCTCGTTCCGTAATCTTCCATAACTTGATAGTTTTATCTTTAAAAACAAAGCAAATGAAACGGGATACGTGATGAACACCAGCACAGGGAACGGGCCACGAGGTAGGGGAGCGCTGATCCGGGAATCACCTGACCGGGGTCCTGCTCTCGGACAGGCAGGTTCTTTCTCCTGTGTACCCATGCGCTGAACACGGCCGTGAACGGGGTATCTGTCCTCGATCTCTGCCCCCTCACAACTGATCCCAAGGGACAACTCCCGGGTCAAAAGGGAAGGCACCTCTGAGGGCAGCCGGCCAAGTCTAAAGCCACGTCCAGACAGAGCATACCACTGCAGTTTCTCATTTTTTAGGCTCCGCAGCGGCAGACAAAGGAGGGTGACCCACATTTCTGAGCAGCACCCTGCCCATCCAGAGGGCAGGTTCCCAGTGGCCTCACTTCTCTGAAATCCTGCCACGAATATCAGGAAGGTCACGTAGTAGCTGTGATGCTTCCTTTTATATGTCAACGTGGCGAAGCCAGGCTACCCTGGTATCTGGTCAAACGTAGGTGCGTGTTGCTCTGAAGGTTTTTGGGTTTTTTTTTTTTTTGGATGGAATTAACATTTAAACCTATAGAGGAAAGCAGGCTGGCCTCCATTGTGTGGGTGGGCCTCATCTAATCAGGTGAAGGCCGTAAAGGACAAAAGACTGACCTCCTCTGAGGAAGAGGGAATTCTGCCAGCAGATGGCCTTCGGACTCGAGCGGCCACGTTAGCTCTTCCCTGGGTCTCCAGCCTTCCAGCCAGCCCTGCACATTGTGGATCTGCCGGCCCCCACAATCACGTGCGACAACCCCTCAAAGTAAGCCTCTTTCTATGTATCTATATCTACATGTTACATCCGTCCACACGCCTCGGTCCCGTTTCTCTGCAGAACGCCAGCCACTTCTGTGCCTCAAACACACACCGTCAGGCTCAGGAGAACGAAGAGGGAGACGACTGAGATGACTAAACCCTTGATATGTACCCAAAGACATGCGTTAGCAAAGGGAGCAGCTGGGATTTAAACCCGGGAGGTGGGGGGGTGGTGAGCAGCTCTGAGAGTGGGAGGGTAGGGAGCTTCTAAAGCTGCCTTCCCTCCAGAAGGGCAGGAGGAGAATGACGCACCCTGTTCCCACGGGTAGAGGGTAACCGTGCGTGCGGCGCAGGAGCTCCGGCCCTGCTCTAAACCCACTGTGGCCTCACATCACTCCGTCCTCCCAGGGCCCCCGCGAGGCAGGCACACCCATCACAGTTCAGATGGGGAAGTGGCAGGACCAGGATGTGAACCACATTAGGGTCTCCCGTCCTTGGGGAGGTCCACGCTGCCTCTGCTCCAGTGCTGGCTGAACATGACCCCGTGCCAGGCACCCCTGAGGGGGTCTCAGATCGTGCACGTGGCACAGTGAAGGACGAGGACAGCGGGAGCTCCTGGAGGGCAGGCCTGGGGCAGGGAGGGGCCGGGACCGACCGCAGGAGGGACCCCAGGCTCAGCCGAGACGTCAGCGAGGGCTCAGTGGAAGGTGACACCCAGTGGAGGTCTCCGGGATAAGGATGGATGGTAGGGCTGGGTGGCCAGGCGAGGGGCAGGGAGGGCAGCCTTTGGGCACAAGGCTGGGTCGGTGGGGTTGAGTCTGGGCCATTTCAAGGATGCCTTAGCAGCCGCACCGAGTCTGGGCTCTGATGGAGGAGACGGGTGGTGTCGCCTTGTGAGGCTCACGCACACTGCAGCAGGACTGGCTGGTCTCAGGGTGCTGGGGGGGGGGTCATCACCTCCCATCACCCTCACCACAACACAAGGGAGGGAGCTGCATGCACCCTGCTGCCCAGGTGGGGAAACCGAGGCTCAGGGAAGCAAGGAGTCTGGCCAGGAAGCCGGGGGCCTGGGGGCGCACGCGTTCTCCCTGGGGCAGAAGGGTCAGGTGGCCAGCCAGGCTCCTAAATCCGTGCCCGTCCTGCAGCCCACCCCACCCCCAAGAGTGGCAGCCGCACTCTTGCAGAAGACCTAAGCTTGCCTCCTTCACTGGGACTATCGAGCTCCCCCCAGGCCCCCCGAAAAAAAGTAATCACGGAGCCATTCCTGACTCAGCTGCTTGGAATAGTGGGAACGAGCCTCATGCCCAGCCACGGGAAAAGGCTAAGACACAGCGGGGTCACCGCAGGGAATTCACGCGCTGCTCAAAATATGATTTTGGGGTTCTCGGGACCTGGGAAAATGCTCACAACCTAAGCGAGGTGGGAAAGAGCACTTGACGGCCCAGGGCGGGCCCAGGCGGGCGGCCCCTCACCGTTCGTGGACAGCAGGGAGTGGGCGGCATTCTGCTGCGGAAGCCACTTAATCTTGTTGATTTTCTCCTCTATCTCCAGACTCTTGAGATAGTCAAACTCCGGCTCGTGGCTCTGGAAGGTGCTGTAGACGTCATACTCGCCCTGGCTGTGAGGCGCATTTTTACTCTGCAAGAAAACCCAGACGAGGACACCTGAGCTCCAGAATGGCAGGGGTGGGGTGGGAGCAGCCCCCCAGGCAGGGGTGAGGGACGCACTGACCAAACCCTCAGAGAGCCCGACTGCCAGGCGGCCCGTGTCCAGCAGAGCTCGCAGGCCCGATGCCAGGGTCAAAGGAAACCAAGCCCTGTCTCCTTCTCTGTCCAATAAGTAAAACCAGCAGCAACCGGGCTACCTCATCGCATTTGATGAACACCTACTACGTGCGGGGTACTGAGCTAAGTGCTTCTCACTCCTCGTCTTGTTCTAGCCTCACGGCCCCTCTGCGGTGGGCACCGTGAGTCTCCCCATTTTACAGGTGGGAAAGCGGAGGCTTGGAGATGAGCTGACCACCCCCGCCCAAGGCCATGTGTCCACTAGGTGCTGTCACCCGTGCCTCTGAGGTCTGACACCAAGGCCAAGGCTCTGGCCTGCACCTCCAGTCTGAGTGTCCAACTCAGGAGGCCTGACCTGAGGAATGAACGTGCTCTGGAACAGATACTACACTGTGGCAGAATATCCCGCAATGCCGGTCACGTCCCCGCGACTTTCCTCGGCAGGCCCACCCCGGTTTAGGCAGCGAGTTCCCAACACGGACCCTCGAGGTAGATCCCTCAACACAGTGCGGTGGGGAATCCATTGCGGGCAGAGGGACAACTGTCCCAGCAGACGATTTCAGTTTATGTGACAACATGAAGCTTCTACCAGAAGTATAACCTGCCTGGGAGCAAAGCGGAGACATTCCACCACGCGCGATTTCAAGATTCCTGTTCGCTTTCTCCAAAAGCATCTACTGCTATGTTTCCACACCTGTCCTGCTTCCGGAAAGCTTTCAAGTTCCCCTGGATGCCTGGCTAACTCCCTTTCTGTCCCGTGAGCGCTGCCCACAACGAAGGTCAGCGGGACCAGGATAAAGAAAACCATTAACAGGAGAAAAATTCAGAGTTGAGAAACTTGCATCTTGCGATTTAATTTCTTTCTGCAAAAAGGAGCTTTGCGATCCCCGGCCGGCTACCCTGGTCCCCGTGAAATCAGCACGCTCCGGCCACGGTGCACGGGTGACCGATTTTCAGCTGTCCACTCTCTGGCTATGTGTCCTTGCTAAGCTATTTCACACCCTCTGAGCTCCGGTCTCCCCATCTGTGAAATGAGACCACTAATGGCCCCTGATTGTGCCACTGGGGCTGTCGTGAGGAGGCTGACGGGGGTGAGCACGGTGAAGTCTGACCTCAATCAGGTCCGGAACTGGATGGAGCAGGGTTGCGTCTGCAACATCTCCCTCCTCCCCTCTCTCCTTCTCAATCGCCCCTCCTCCTCTTCTCTTTCTCCTCTCCCTTCCCCCTCCCCTCCCCGACCCCCTCGGTTTTCACCATCCTGTCTTCAGCATCTAATCCCTGCACGGGTTTGGTGTGTGGGATGCCACCCTCCCCCCTCCCACCCCTTGGAGGCAGGCTGGCGTCTTGATTTCAATCCCTGGTCTTTGCTCACTGGCTGGGCGACTTCTCCAAGTGTCCTCGTCTGTAAAATGGGTGTCGGTCCCCACCCTCTGGGGTGGGCAGTGGAGAGGAAATGAGAAACGTCCTTAAAGAGCATAGCAAGGGGACTGCACACAGTAGGTACTCAACAAGTGGGGGCCTTTTTATCATGAGGCTTCTTTCAGTGGTTCAGAAACAGTACCCCCCCCACCCCCCACCCCCCACCCCCCACCCCCCACCCCCCACCCCGGGTAGGCTGATCCAGGCCACTCCGGTCTTACCCGGAATTCTGCTGGACAACAAACCTCACCAGGGCGAGGCCTGGGGCTGAGCCTCATCGCCAACCCCCGCCTGACCCCTGCAGAAAACCCAGTCCTCCTGTCCCCCCACCTCTGGCTGGGACAGCGCCGGCTCACCCAGGCACAGGGCAGTAATCTCAGCCTTATGCCAGGACAAGAGCCCGTCCTGAGTGCCTCTCGGGGATCCCGGGCAGAATGAGCAAGGGCCCGCGTTGGGTGTAGCCCCCCTCCCGCCACCACCAGGTCCGGCCGCACCTCTGGCTCCCGCTGGAAGATGACGACCCGGCCACCCTTGTCGCCTGTGGCCAGCAGCTCTCCGGTGTGGTTGAACTCAACAGTAGAGATGATATCAGCTGTGGGGGGGAGAGACAGGAAGGCGTGGCTCGTTAGGACCCCAGGACTGTGCAGGTCCACAGAACTAGGACCCACCCGCACAGAACGCACCCCTGGGCTGTGCCACCATCTGGAAGCAGGAGCCCGAGGGTCAGGTGCCCTGACGAGGGGCCAGTGGTCCCCCTGTCCCCTCCCCGCTGGCTGCAGGACCCGTCCGTGGGCTTTACTCTGTCCCCCTCGTGCTTCCAGAGGCAGTTTGGGGGTTTCACGTGCTGGCCGGGAGACCGGGCTACAAATTGGACACTAGCCCTACTCTGGGGGCCCCTGGGACCAACTGTGGTCAGCCCTGCCCCGCATGAGCCCCCCCCCCATCAGTGGGACCCCCTTAAGCTTCACATTCCTGGCCCGGACTCTGCAGGCACCAGAATCTCTGATCCGGCTTTAGCACGGTGGACCTACTTTCCGACAAACCACAGCTATGATCACAGCCCCTGCCCGGTTCTCCCACAGCTGCCAGAGTGTGCCCGAAACCCTCCGCGGGTCCACAAAACCAGACGCTGTTCCCTCCCGAAGCCTCCCTCTGCAGCCTCCCTCTCAGGTGGTGGCAGCTCCATACCCCCCAGCCCCGGTCGGGCCCCAGCCTTGGGAGTCTCTGTGACCCCTTTCTCTCTGCCCCTCTCCCCTGCCCCGTCCAGTCCTACTGGCTCGGCCTTTGCAATACACCCAGTCTCCACCCACATCTCCCCACCTCTCGCCCCCGCAAGATTCTGACAGCCCGCGAAAGGACCTCTTGGCTTCGTCCCTGCTCCCGCTATAAGCTAGCCCCAGCACAGCAAGAGGGGGCCCACCCGAAACCCATCTGACCTCAGGGTAAAAAGCAAAGGTCTCAGAGTGGTCTAAAGCCTGAGTGGTCTCTGGTCCTCAGAGGCAGACCGCATCGGAAGCCCAAATAGTCACTCCCCTCCTGCACCCGCACAGAACTTGGTGTTGCCTTCCCCCTGAGGGCTGGGCAAGCCCCAGCCAGACCCCTCCCAGACCCCCTCCCTCCCGGACTCTGGGCTTGGCCGTGTGATCTCCTTTGGCCTATGGGACACCAGCAGACAAGCCACCATCCAGAACCCCTCCCGCTTCCAGAAGGACCTGCCTGCGCTAGCCCAAGGTCCCAGGAGGAGGGGGAGGGACGCAGCAGAGTCAGCCCCTAGGAGGGCCCCTGCCTCCCCACTTACCCAGCCCAACCCAGCCTAGTTCAGCAGATCTGCAGATGCGCCAGGAAAAAAAAAAAAAATGTTTGTTGTTACGTCTTGTTTTTCACTCAGTAAAAGGTAACACCTCTCCCCCCCCCCACCCACCTCATCTCCCCTCCTGCCCACCTCCCTCTTCCACTCACACGGGGCTCCTTGCTGCTTCTCAAAAGCACCGGCCACCTCTTACTCAAGACCTCAAGTGATTTTTGCATTTCTATTCAATAAACGCCCTTTGCTTTTCCAACCGGTGCCTTTTAGAGGCGCTTGCGGCCTGCAATGGCCACCGGAGCCATAGGTAAATGCCGGCTTTGACAGCAAAAGAAAAGAGAAGAGAAAAGGTGGTTTCGAAGCGGGATGATGGGCTGGACATTTTCATCGATCAAGATAAAGGCACATTTCATTGAACTTAGAAAGACAAGACAAGACAGCGAGAGCGGCTGTACGGGAACATGTAAATGCCTGCGGAGCCCGGAGCTGGGAAAGGGCCGGGCCCTCCGTGGGGCAGCCAGCCCCGAACCCCGACCAGCGGAACCAGAGCCCTCAGAGCTGGGTTCCCGCTACGTCGTATCAGCAGCCCCTAAGGGGCAAAGAGCAGGGTACGAAATTGTGCATAAAGTGTTTTTAATTATATAGACCAATGATCACAGCCGTGCTAAATGCCAAACACACCGGGCAGAGGAAAGAGAAGCCGAAGAACGATTCCCCACCACGATGGCACAGGGCGCTTTGGGATGGTTGAAATAAAGTATTTTTGTTTCTCTTTCCACGTTTCTACATTTTCTCAATTTTCTGTAATGGATGTGTATTTTTAATAGTTTTCTTGGGGTATAAGCGATACATAAAAATGGACATATTTCATGTATCCAAGTTGATGAGTTTGGACATATGCATAATTTATATTATTTTCATGACGGAAGAATAACAATGCTATTAAATTAAAACGCCAACGTGACCACCGGTGCCCAGAGCGAACGCAGTCCTTAAATGCTGGGCGGTTTCCACAGTAACAGACGCTAACATCTGCAGGCAATTTACAATTTATGTGTCACTTTCACATCCACTGCCTCCTTTGAGACTCATGCCAGCCCCTGAGGGGGACACAACTATTCTTTCCATTGGCAGCCGGAGACGTGGAGGCGCCTGCTTGGGGACAACCTCCCGAGCTGCTCACGGGCCAGTCTGAAGTCCTGGGTTGGAGTCTGGGCTCCAGCGTCTTGGCTGTGTGGCCTTGGGTTGGTCACGCCACTTCTCTGAGCCTCAGTGTTTTGGCTATAATAGCGTCTGCCCGGGATTGGAAGCTCCAGTGGGACTACGGGGTGTGAGGGTCCAGGAGGAAGGATCGCGACTCTGAGCGAGGATGAGTTACTAAAATTTACTGCACGGAGAAACGAAAGTTCCTTCTCGGCCTTGCTTCTGGCCTCCACCCACTTTGCCGTGGCCAGCCCAGAAGTGTGCGGGATGAATGGCGGCTCAACTTCATTGTGCGGATTTGGGGATCCCGACCTCCAGCCCCACTAGTCCCATCGCACAAACACTTACGGAGCAAGCAGACCATGGCACCGCTCCCTCAGGCCTCAGGTTGGTGGGTGTTTCACATCTATTTATTGCTACAGGAAGTATCTTCTAGGGGTTGCCATAGGCAAGGTTACTTCCCCTGAGAGCTGGAAAATCTTATCAATAAAACCTTGAAATCAGAAAGTCTCTCATCTTGGAATGTTTGACACATATCCAGTCCCAATACCACCTCCTCCAGGAAGCCCTCCTGGAGACCACCCCTGCACCCCAGTTCAGCGGTCTCTCCTACAACTACAGTCTCATGCTCACTGTGGGTCCTTCATTGAATATGGACCCCTTCCTACATGGGGGTGGTCCCTGTCCAGGTTGCCTCTCACCTTGACCACAGAAGGGAACCCAGCAGTGTGGTCAATAATATGAACTCACGTTCTTAAAGTGCTTGTTTTCCAGGCACTGTTCTAAATCTCTCCATAGAAGTTTTTGCTTCTGGAAATAGCTGGCGGCTCCTATTGGATCAACTCTCTCACCAATAGCGACGATAAAACCTCAACAGATGAAACAACAAAACACAACTGCCTGAGGCATTGGAGGGAACCAAGTACAGGTGGAACCTGCAGAAAAATCAGCAATTGAAACTCACTGGATAAGTTTCCTATTTTCATGGCTGAGGACAGGCCCCAGTCTGTGCCATGGGGCTACTGAAACTCAGACATAAAGTCCTACTCTTAAGGCTCAATAAATCAGAAGGCAGGGACTGGGGAAATCCTAGCAGCTGGAAAGTGAGGGAGTAAATTCTGGAAAGGAGGGTGACTGAGGAAGTCCCCAAATGCAGCATATAAACTCTGCCCAAATCTTTGGCTACAAAACACACATGCGTATGACAGATTCCAAGCAACCCAGCGATGGCTAAAAGAAGTGACCTGAGGCTGTGCTATTGTCCATCACCCCGGAGATGGGGTTTACAGTTGAGTTCAACCAAGTTAACTGCTCGCAAACACAAAATAAAACAAAAAAAATGCTCTTTGGAGGGACATAAAAAACATCTCGAATCTCTACAATGTCATCATTCACAACGCCCAGGACAGAATCCAAAATTATATGAAGACATACAAAGAAATACGAACGCATCACCCATACTTAATATAAAAATGATTCATGGAAACTGGCCATGAAATGCCCCGGATGTTGGAACTGGCAAATGAAAAAATTAAAGTAGGTATTATAACTATGCTCAAAGGATGCAAAGGAAAATTTGCTCCCGCTGACTGAGAAGAAAGGACATTTCAACAGAGAAATAGAAACTATTTTATTTTATTTTTTTGAGGGTGCTATTTTTTTTAATTTTTTTTGAATGTTTATTTTTTGAGGGGGGAGAGGCAGAGAGAGAGAGAGGCAGGGGGGTGGGGCCAGAGGATCCGAAGCTGGCTCTGCTGACACCAAAGTGCCTGATGTGGGCCTCCAACTCACAAACGGTAAGATTGTGGCCAAAGGTGGAGGTTCAACCAACTGAGCCACCCAGGCACACTGAGACTATTTTTTAAATAACCAAATGAACATCCTAGAACTGCAAAGATACAGTGTCTGAAACAGAAGACCACTGAATTGCTTAACAGAAAATCTGAGGTGACAGTAGACTTACTACACTTGAAGATACCTCAATATGAATTACTCAAAGTAAAGAGAGAGAAAATAAATTAAAAAAAAAAAAAAAAAGAACAGATCTTCTGGGATCTGCAGGTCAATGTCAAATGTCTAACACACACGTAGTTGCGATTCCAGAAGGAGAGGAGAGAGAGATAATAGAGTAGGAGAAAGACTTCAAGGAACAACGGCTGAAAAAAATCCCCCATACGGGAAAAGGCACCAGCGACACATTTCGGAAGCTCAGTTACCTCCAGAGAGGATAAATACAAAGAAAGCCACACCTAACTGTTGAACGACTGAGGACCAAATTAGTGATAGAATTTTGTAAGTGGCTGGAAGAAAACCATGTCACATTCAGACGCATCAGGCCTCCAATGACTGACGATTTCTCATCAGAAAGGATGCAGTCCAGAAGACGTTCAAAGGGCTGAATGAGAATTCAAAAGCCGGTGAACGCAGAATTCTGTATCCAGTGGACGTACTCCTCAAGAACGAAAAGCAAACGAAGACATTTCAGTTAAGGCCTTCCAGGGGCCAGAAATCCAATCTCAGAACAGTCCTACTATCCTATCATCATTCTCTCTTTACAGATAAGCGACCTTGGTCACCGAGAGGCAAGGAGCTTGCCCAAGGTCACATATGCAGCAGGGCCTGTGCAGTGTGTCCCTGCACCCACACCACAGGGTCTCACAGTGCCACTCAGCCATTGAGTGAGGGCTGCCAAGCCGCCTGACAAGCCAGTGGTGGCTCCGAGTCACCCTGTCACGGGTGAAGAAAAATCCCACGAAAGCCCATGCTGCCTTTCCACTTGAGAGGTCGCCTCTTCCTTCTCCTTCGGCTCCTCCAAAGGCAAGGCTGGAAGCGGCAGCTTGGGCCACGGCACCAGGAGACACCTGTCACCTCCCTGGAAATGGCCACCATGCAGTGCCAGCAGGGGAAGCCCAGAGCCGCCCGGTCCGGGGAGCCAGAAAGCCACGCTGTGGCCCAGTATGGGCTTAGGGAGAATCAGAGGTGGTGTTGGATGTGACCAGCCAAGTGACAAGGTCCACATTGGGAACTGGAGCCCCCCCCCAAATATGTTGAAGTCCTAACCTCCTGTGACTGTGACCTTATTGGGGTCATCTTTGCAGATGATCGAGTTGAGATGAGGTCATACTGGACTACGGTGGGCCCTAAATCCAATGACTGGTGTCCTACCAAGAAGCCTATGTGATTTCACAGGGACACACACACACATACAGGGAGAAGGCCATATGACAACAGGGCAGAGACTGGAGAGACTCATCCGGAGGCCAAGAAACATGGGAAAGTGCCGGCCACCACCAGAAGCTGGGGGACAGGTTCCTCCCTGGAGGCTTCAGGGGGGGCACGGTCCTGCCGATGCTTTGCTTTCAGTCTTCCAGCCTCCAGACGGCGAGAGAAGGGATCTCTGTTGTTTTAGGCCACTGAGCTCGTGGCCCTTTGTCTCGGCCGCCACAACTGACACCGAGGGAGAACAGAGCTAACACAAGAGGCCACACACACGCCAGCCCTGGAGGACACGGGCTGCACCCCGGGTTGTGGCTCCGGCTGGTGCCACGTGGGGGCAGGAGCCCGCGGATCTCCAGGGTATCTGCTGTGACTGTCGCCAGAGGAAGATACTCCAGTCGAGCCCTGGTGTGTACTAGCTGTGTGACCTCACCCAAATCACTCACCCTCTCTGAGCCCCGGTTGCCACAACTGTCATCCCTGTCTGGCCACAGTTCTCCTAGGGTTTATGTGAAAATCAAATGATTCTGTGGCCTGGAAAGTTCCCTGGAAACTCTGGCAGAAGCCTACACACCTGCAGGGGAGCTTAAGATGCTGGTCGGGGCGGCGGGGGCGGGGGCTGGGGTGGGGGGGGACTCCTGCCCTGCTCGTCCATCACCGCCCGTCACCGTAAGTGCCGTCGACACCATTAATGACCCATCAGATGTCGGGGCTCGCGGCAGAGGGGAGGCCTCAGAAAGCCCAGCCCGATCCTTCTGATGGGAGCAATGCCTTTAATTAGCATCGTCAGAGGCGTCAGGCTGATGAGGACGGAGGTGTGGGCAGAAAGAGGAGGGAAGAGGCGCCCGCCTACCGCAGAAGGAAGCTCAGTGAGAGGAAGGAGGCCAGGCAGCGGGGCAGGGACAGGGACAGGGTGAGCCTGGGACAGCCCTGGGTGAGCGGGCTTCCCCAGCACCTTCTCTGGGTTCCCCTGGGAGGGGTGACTTTGCAGCCCCTCCCCTCCCGAGGTAGAGCCTACTTTCCCACCCTTGGCCCTGCACGGCCTGTGACCTGCTTTGGCCAAAAGAATGGGGTGGGCACGACAGGTGCTGGCTCCAAGCCCGGGCCTCACGAGGCCACGCAGCGCCTGCTCTCTGGGACCCCTGTGCCACCACGAACCCCCAGGCCAGCCTGCTGGAGGACGAGAGGCATGTGCGGCAGGGATGAGCCACTGCAGTGGAGGCCACACCGGGCCAGTCTACAGCCAGCCGGTCCCCAAAAATGACACAGCCCACCAGGACCAGCAGAGGCACCTTCCCGACCACAACTACCACGAGTGTGTGAGTGAGCACAGCCTAAGAACACCCACTAGACCTGCAGACTCAGGAGCAAAAATAAAGGCTTCTTGTTTGAAGCCACTGAGTTCTGGGGATGTTTGTTACACAGCAGGGGCTGACTGGGACGGGGGTTGCCAGGCAGAGCCGCGTCACGGCCTCTTTAAAATGAAGAACAGCCACCCACCCAGCTCTGCTCCGCAGATCACCTGTTTTTGGAGGCGGCACGGTCACTTAAAAGGGAAGACTTTCCCGATCAGAAAAAGTTAAAAGGGGAGATTTTCCCGAGCAGAAAAAGCTCTCCACAACAGCCTAGGTTTTCAGGCAGGCACACGCTCCCTCCCCCACCAAGGGGCCTCGTCTACACAGTGCTCTGCCGACAGTGCCGTCCCTTCCGGGTTCACCCAGACAACTCTGATGGTTCTCCAGGTCTCGGCCCAAATGTCCCATCTCTGGGGAGGCCCCTGAGCCCTCCATGCTGACACCTGGTTCCTTCAGGTCACGGTGGCCTGTGACGGCCCTTGGGGTGGGAGGCAGCAAGTCCCATCCCCTGAGACTCAGTTTCCTCCCTTGGAAAACAGGGATAATGTCATAGGACTCACAGAGGCCCCATATGACAGGGATCAGGACAGCGAAGGCAGCAGGAGCTCTGAGAACCTGGACAGTGTGTGGCCCTGAGAACCAGCTCTAGGACCTGACCCCTTGGACCAGGACAGGCCACGGTGATAGTAAACCCTCTTGGAACTTGCGGGAGGTGTTCTAGCACTTCACGCACAGAACTAAATCCTCTTAGCTCCCCCAAGTTGCTGGAGTGATGCCATTGTTCCCATTGTACAGATGAAGAAATCGAGGCACAGAGAGGATTAATAACTTGCCAAAAGCTGCCCATCTGGTGTGTGCAGAGCTGGGACTTACTCCCAGGCAGGCTGGCTCTAGAGTCCTTGAACTTGGCCCCAGGCCTGATACTTTCTCAAGATGTTTAAAGGGGTCAAAAATGGGAGTGGGGGTTGGCGAAGACATTTCCTGGGAAAAAGCAGGTGCTGAGGGGAGGGTCCCCAGGGTCCCCACCCACACCTTCCCTCCCAAGCCTAGTGTGACCTTCGCAGAGCTCCAGAGTATGCTTCCTGAGGGCAGCGGACCCAGACCCAAGACTGGGAAAGCCGGGTGTCGGGGTCTGGCTATGCTGGGGACACAATGGCCTATGCCCGTGTGACTCCGGGGGACAGGAGAGAGCTGGCATCGGTCATCTTAGTCCTGTCTGCTGGCTTCCCAGAAGGGCAAGGACAATGCAGGAGCAGAGGACCACTGCAGCCAGGGCCCAGGAAAGCCACCAGATGTATAGCTGTGACTGCCTGGGTCAAGGGTTGCATGAGACGTTTGGCAGGAAACTTCCAGAACACCCAGGAAAGGACCCACAAGAGAACCAGACAGCGCATCCACCTGCTAGGTCCACCTAGAGTGGAAAAAGCCACCAGAAGTAGGAGGTGGCCCATCCCCCTGGTGGCCCTCCCAGCAGGCAGGGGTTGGGGGCAGCAGGCAGAAGCCGGGAGACCCAGCCCCTACCCACTGTCGGCCTCCGGCACCAGCAGGCTGCTGTGGGGGCAAAGAAGGGAAAATGCCAACTCTGGGTCAGCTTCTGGACCATCACCTGGGACCGGACAGTCACTGCTGCGTATATGACAACAGACTACTTATGAGGGTAACCATCCAAGCATGGACCCATCCAAGGCCTCGTCCAGGGCAGGGAAGATGACTCCCTAAGGTCTGATGAAAGGGCGGGCACACCACCGCAGAGTGGCTGAGCTCCCCTCGCACACCTGCGCTCATGTGGGAGCAAGCACCCGGCTCCCCGGGTGGGGGAGGGGGGGTCCTGGCACCAACTGGGAGCTACGATCACGCTGTGGCTGAATTTCAAGTCCTGCTGCAGAAACCCAGCCCCCGTCCCAGAGCAGGTCTGTGAGAAGTTCCCTTCTGCGGCCTGAACGTGGTGCGGGGGTTGGGGGAGCAGCTCCCAGCCTGTGGGCAGAAGCCACGTGGGGCAAGCTGGACCCTGTGGCCGGGCCGGGCGGGTCTGCTCGGAAGGTGCTCGGCTCACGGGGCTGGAGGAAAATGCAAAGGGCCTGGGGGGGGGGGGGGGTTGGGGAGGGCCTTGTGCAAGGGTCCCAGCCGCCACCACCTCCCACCCATGCAGCCCGGAGGCCCAGGACCCCAGGTTCTGCCTGCCGGGGACCAAAGCTCACACATAGGGCAGGAAGGGGGCGCCCGGCCCCAGTTGCCCACAGGTGGGAGACAGGGCCGGCCCTGCTGCCTCTTGGAGTCACACAGGAGCTACAGTCCCACCCCACACCTGGGATTCAGTCACCACCCTCTAAAATCACACCCCCTCCTGGGCAGAGGGGGTGGGGGTGGGGACTACACGGGACCAAGAGCCCCAAGAGTATCCCTCCCCAGAGCTAGCCTGATAAAAGAAAAGCATGCCCACACAGGAGACCCAAGGGATGACGAGGAGTGTAAACATTTAAACTGGGCTGAGTACGAATGAATTTTAAAGGTTGAAAAATCATTCCATTCTCCCAGCACCTGCCCCAAGAGCTCCAGGTTAAACGGGATATTGCCACCAGGAATTGTGGCCCCCAAATGTGCCTGCTGCTCGGTGGTCAGCCAGCCAGAGCCGGGACTCTGGGAACATGGGGCTCGAATAACGCCCTTGGGAGAGAGGGGGACCGAGGGAGGCCCGGGGGGAGGCGCTGGGCCGGTGTCGTTATGTCCTCACAGCATAGCTACTCCACGGGGCAGTCACTGTCTACAGGTGGGAGATCTGAATTCAGACCCCACTCTTACGACCTCTCTGAGTCCATCTGATCACCTGGGAAACAAAGATAACCACACGCACCCTCCAAGATGGTTGGAAGGCTGAGCTGCCCATCACTTAGCACGGGGGAGGCACTCAGTTAATCCGTCTACCGCTCATTTATTCACTCGAAAGAATGTTAGCTAATGGGGAGAGTTATTAAGTTATTGTTTAAAGGGGAAACGTTGGCTAGGGTTTGAGGTCTGTAAGGTGGGCTGCTGGATAAAAGACTGCCCCAAAAGTAGAGTTTCTGTTTGGGATGGTGAGAAAGTTCTAGAAATGGAAAAGTGGGGATGGCTGCACAACACCATAAATGTACTTAATGCCACTGAATTGCACGCTTAAAAACGGCTAACATGGTAAATTTTATCTCGGGTCTATTTTACAATACGAAATTTAACTTTAGGGGCACCTGGGTGGCCCAGTCAGTTAAGTGTCCAACTTCAACTCAGGTCATGATCTCTCAGTCTGTGAGTCTGAGCCCGCATCGGGCTCTGTGCTGACCGCTCAGAGCCTGGCGCCTGCTTCGGATTCTGTGTCTCCCTCTCTCTCTGCCCCTCCCCCACTCACACTCTGTTTCTCTCTCTCAAAAATAAATAACCATTAAAAAATATTAGAAAATAAAAATAAAAAATAAAGAACTTAATTTAATTTTTAAAAAGAACAGTAATTGAGCGCCTACTGTATCCCAAGCACGGTTGCATACACAGGGAACTCCGCAGTGTGCACTCCCCGCAGGAAGCTCACTCTCTAGTAAAGGACACGAATAAGCAAGTTTTCATAGAAATCTAGATTATTTTTCCGGGGAGGGGGTAAGAGCTATGATGCAAAATAAAAGTAAAGGGGATGGAAGAGGAGGTGCTGTTTTAGTCGGGTAGGTCAGGGAAGACTTCCTGGAGGAGGGGCATTTGAGCAGAGACCCGAAGGAAGCCAGAGAGGCAGCCACACAGATATCCGGGAGAGCAGCACGTGCAAAGGCCCTGAGAGGCGGGAGTCAGCTTGGTCTGTTGCAGGTCAGCAAGGAGGCAGCATGTGCATGAAGGTAAAAGGGGCAGGACGTGAGCTGGGGTGGGGGGGGGGGCGCAGGGACTTGGAATTTGACTCCAAGTGACAGCAGAAACTGCGGAGGGAGCTCGGGCTGGGGCACCGCGATCTGACAGGGGTTAATCACTACTGCTCCTCCTATGTGTGGCTCTCACTCAGGGAGACCAGCTCTTCCAGGGGCGGGCAGAGCCCCTTCCCTGCAGGGCGCAGGCCGGGCCACCTGAGCGGCTCTCAGGAAAGGGTGGAGTAGCGGGGATGGCGGGAGCCTGCTTCACCCCTGCGGCTCACTTGCTCACTTGTCTGGTTCCGCGCTGGTTCCACAGCTATTAGGGGATGTGTTGGCATCACAATGATTTTGGTGCTGCTGCTCTCATCTCAGCATCCGTTGTAAAAACGGAGACGGAACTCACAGAACACGAAGTTCACGCTTCAAACTGCACGTTTCAGTGGTTTTTAGTGGATCCGCTGTGTTGTGCGACCATCACCGCTGCCTAATTCCAGAACATTCCCGTGACCCCGCAGAGAGCCCCCGTACCTGTCCGCGGCCATTCCTCACTCCCTGCCAACCACTCACCTGTCTTCTGACTCTGCGGCCTTGCCTCTTTGGGACCCTTCCTGTGACTGGGATCACGCAGTGTGTGGCCTTCTGTGTCTGGCTTCTCTCGCCTGGCATGGGGTCAAGGTCCCCGCCCACGTGTGGCCTTGGGTCCTTTCTCAGCCGAGTAAGACTCTCCTGTGACGGTGATGCTCCTCAGGAGAGGCGCCAGCAGGCTTGAGTGGGGGTTGGGAGCCTGTGAATGGCCCTGCCCCCCGGGACCCCTGACCCACGGCGGCACCCACCTCTGCCAGCTGTGAGCCAGAGTGAGGGCGGTGCTGCCTTCCCGTGGGTGCCCCCCGAGGGGCAGGGTCCAGGGAGGGCGGGGGCTGTGGCTGCCGGCTCCTCCCTGCCAGGTCAGACGGGCCCCTGCTGGGTAGCCGCTGGCCTGGGGGACTGCGAGGCAGATGGGCTTGGGGAAGGTGGGCGGGGGGCAGCTGTGGATTTGCCTGTGGTCAGCAGGGCCCGGTCAGGCGGCGGGGTTCGATTCCAGGCCAGGTCAGATTGTGCTCAGAGCGGGGGCGACTCCCCAGATCTGACTCCAGCAGAGCCCCCAGGCACCGCCCCTCAATCACACAGACCCCCCGCGGGCCCCGAAGGTGGCCAGGTGGCCTGGGGCCAGCAGCTGGCCTCGGGACAGGGTCAAGGTGAAAGGGACTCAGAGAACACCACCCACTCCCTGCCCGTTTCCTCACAGCACAAGCTCCTGGAAAAGCCCACGGCACGGTCACCTGGGCGGCTCCCCTACAGATGAAGACTCCTAGGGCCCTGCCCTGACCCAGGGGATCAGATCCTGGGTGCCTGGAATCCGTTTTGACAGGTTCTCCTGTGGCGTGCCCCAACATTTGAGAGCACCGGCGAAGCACTGGGAGGTTTGGGAGCAGGAGTCCCACTTCCCTGGGGCTGCCTGAGCCTCGGTTTCCCGATCTCTAAAGTGGGTACAATGCTATTATCTCAGGGTTGGCTGTGAGGACTTGAGGCAACATATACAAAAGTGCGTGGCAGAAACAATCAACTGCTCAAAGGCCGTTCACTGCAATCAGCGGTACGCTGTTGTTCTACGCGCAAACCGACAGAACTATCTGGAAACTGAAAGAGAGCGCAGAGGGGAAGAATTTCTACACGACACGGAGGGGGGCTGAGGTGTGGTGAATTTGCTGTTGGGGGACCTGGTTATGAACCCCACCTTCTCCTGGCTGTCATCTCGCCCCTCTGAGCCTCAGTTGCCCCATCTGTGCCATGGTCGTGTTAAGAGCCGCCCACGCTGGAGGGCTCTGGAAACGGCAATGTGCTTTCCGGGGGCCAGGATGACAAGCCGCGGTGGGAGAGGACGAGGGGGGCCTGACGCAGACCCAGACTGACCGCTACTGCCCGGCCGGGCTGGCTGGCCAGGGTCCTCCCACGCCTGGGGCCCACGGGTCCCGGCCTCTCTGCTCAGGCTGGCAGC